>NC_092737.1:20423645-20513872 GCF_047496885.1 Scyliorhinus torazame
TCGCCATCCTGCATTTTGCATTTGTCGAAAGTTTCCCACAATCCCCCCCCCCCCCCCCCCACCCCCACCCCACCGCTCTCTTCCTCGAGTGATCGAAGGGGGTCTCCGTGTCGGGGTCCTGACCCAGCCGTGGCCGGTCTGCGGGCGAGCCCACCCTCTCCCCACGCCAAACGGACACTCAAGGGCCGGGTCGACCAACCTTTCCCCCGGATCGTTCTTTTCGAGTTCACCTTTCCGTTCTCTTTGGAGGGGCCCCCTGCTCGCAAGGATACGCTCATAATCTCCGTCACGCTGACTCCCCGGGGTATCTCTCGCTCCAGGCACGCCTGTCGTCCCGCCCACTCCTTCTATCAGTCGCTCCCTGGCATGTGTCAATGACATTGCGAACTCGCGGCCTCCCCATAATTGTCAGCACCACAAACAGCTTCAGAAATGTGATGACACCTCAGTTACTGTGGACCCTAACCCTAAAACCCGTAACTCTATACCCTCACCCCATAACCCTAATCTTAATCTTAACCCTAACACTAACCCTATAACTCGAATCCTAATCTTAACCCTAACACTAACCCTATAACTCGAATCCTAATCTTAACCCTAACACTAACCCTATAACTCGAATCCTAATCTTAACCCTAACACTAACCCTATAACTCAAATCCTAATCTTAACCCTAACACTAACCCTATAACTCGAATCCTAATCTTAACCCGAACACTAACCCTATAACTCGAATCCTAATCTTAACCCTAACACTAACCCTATAACTCGAATCCTAATCTTAACCCTAACACTAACCCTATAACTCGAATCCTAATCTTAACCCTAACACTAACCCTATAACTCGAATCCTAATCTTAACCCTAACACTAACCCTATAACTCGAATCCTAATCTTAACCCTAACACTAACCCTATAACTCGAATCCTAATCTTAACCCTAACACTAACCCTATAACTCGAATCCTAATCTTAACCCTAACACTAACCCTATAACTCGAATCCTAATCTTAACCCTAACACTAACCCTATAACTCGAATCCTAATCTTAACCCTAACACTAACCCTATAACTCGAATCCTAATCTTAACCCGAACACTAACCCTATAACTCGAATCCTAATCTTAACCCGAACACTAACCCTATAACTCGAATCCTAATCTTAACCCGAACACTAACCCTATAACTCGAATCCTAATCTTAACCCTAACACTAACCCTATAACTCGAATCCTAATCTTAACCCTAACACTAACCCTATAACTCGAATCCTAATCTTAACCCGAACACTAACCCTATAACTCGAATGCAGGCCCCTGACACCAACCTGCCCGATTTTAGGGTTCGAGTGCCAGGGACGGGTGACCTGATAGAGGTCTACAAAATTATGAGGGGCATAGACAGAGTGGATAGTCAGAGGCTTTTCCCCAGGGTAGAGGGGTCAATTACTAGGGGGCATAGGTTTAAGGTGCGAGGGGCAAGGTTTAGAGGAGATGTACGAGGCAAGTTTTTTACACAGAGGGTAGTGGGTGCCTGGAACTCGCTGCCGGAGGAGGTGGTGGAAGCAGGGACGATAGTGACATTTAAGGGGCATCTTGACAAATACATGAATAGGATGGGAATAGAGGGATATGGACCCAGGAAGTGTAGAAGATTGTAGTTTAGTCGGGCAGCATGGTCGGCACGGGCTTGGAGGGCCGAAGGGCCTGTTCCTGTGCTGTACATTTCTTTGTTCTTTTGTTCTTTGACCCCTAAGATAGGCTGTCCAGTACAAAGAACAATGCAGCACAGGAACAGGCCCTTCGGCCCTCCAAGTCTGTACCGGTCATGATACCAACCTTGGCCAAAACCCTCAGCACTTCCTTGTGCCGTATTCCTCTATACCCGTCCTATCCGTGTATTTGTCAAGATGCCTTTTGAAGGCAGTTAATGTATCTGCTTCCACAACCTCCCCTGGCAACGCGTTCCAGACACTCACCACCCTCTGCGTTAAAAACCCTTCCTCACACATTGTGGTAGGCTATATTAGGGGTATCGCGGTACCTAGGTGGGATGTGTGGTGATATACATCACTGTAAGTGCACAAAGGGTTAATGTACATACACTACACCTAGCTAGACACTAGAGGGAGCACCAGAGACATGACACACAGACAGTCAACCAATAGGTCAGTAAGATAGGGCACGACCAATGGGCAGTCATGATACACACAGAGGTGACACTACCACAGGGGGGCATTACACCAACCCATATAAAAGGACACAGCACACATGCTCAATCTCTTTCCAGTGGAGACACTCAGTGAGTACAGACACAGGGTTGATTGAACATCACACCCACCACGTGGATTGTAGCAGACTGGTTCGTCAGTCTGAGTAGCTACAGCAGGGTTAACAGTCGCGTCAAATCCAAGTAGGAGAATTGTTAATAGTTTAATAAACGTGTTGAAGCAAGTCTGAATCTTCCTCTGTCAGAATGCACATCAAGGAAGCAGCTTATGTTACGACAAGAGCGTAACAAAACAGGATGTACCTTATACTGTAGTATGAGTGGTAGAACCTGCCTGCTGGTTCCACCCCCCACCCCCCGCCACTTCCCCCGAGGTGCCTGTTTCTTACGCCTTGTGTTCTGTTCCAGCTCCCCCAGACTCTCAGGCCTGGTTAATCCTCATCATTGTCTTGGTCATTGTCGCGGCGCTCCTCATCATCGCCACGGTTACTGGAATCTGCTGCTGTAAATACAGGTAAGGCACGGCCTCTTAACGGTGGTGGGGGGGGGGGGGGGGGCATTTTGGCCCCTCACACCTGTCCAATCTGCCCGTCCGACCGAATCGCGGTTGAGTTGCCGTTTGGCAATCATAGAATTCATAGAATCATAGAATTTACAGTGCAGAAGGGCCCATCGAATCAGAGACACGGGGAGGGCGTCCCGCGACCGTACGACACTTCACCAGGGGTGGGGATGTGGGGGGGGGGGGGGTAGGAATGGGACGCGGCATGTGTTTCTTTCCTTCTACACGGCAAGATCCCGCAATGTGGCGATCGGCCTTTTTGATGTCGTTGCTCGAGAGAGAGAGAGGAGATTGGTGGCCTAGCGCTCTCACTCTTTCCGGATAGTCCTGCGTACTTTGCTTTCGGCTTCCGCCCCGAGAGAGAGCAGGCCGTGGCTTCGTGCCTCCTCCAAAAGCCAGTGCCTCCAACAGCTGGCCATTCAGCCCCTAGAGCCTGTCCCATCAGATTTATTTTTAGAGCATCCAATTCTTTTTCTGTTTCCAATTAAGGGGCAATTTAGCGTGGCCAGTCCGCCTACCTTGCACATCTTTTTGGGTTGTGGGGGTCAGACCTGCTATATTACCATTTGTGGTAAGATGTTATATTCTTTGTCCTTTGTTCCAGAATGATCCGATGTGGTATTGACAAAGGATTAATCAATCAAAAGATTGAAACAAAACTAATTTTTTGTAACACCATTAATTAAATGAAGTTTGCGCACTCTACTGAGCTACAGATGATAATGAAGTAATATTGAATATGTCTTACAGTACTCAATAATCTAAATAGTCACGCACTACACTATGATCTAACCTCGTGTTAACTCTATCTACTGTAAGCTTCTTATGCTATCACCATACTGTTTAGCACAGGGCTAAATCGCTGGCTGTGAAAGCAGACCAAGGCAGGCCAGCAGCACGGTTCAATTCCTGTACCGGCCTCCCCGACCAGGCGCCGGAATGTGGCGACTAGGGGCTTTTCACAGTAACTTCCTTTGAAGCCTACTTGTGACAATAAGCGATTTTCATTTCATTTCTCCTTATACTAGGCCCAGAGTTCCCTCAGGTTCTGACTTAAATACAGAGAAGTGGTAGCGCCCACCAGTGTTTGAATTACGCAGAGATGTACTAATTAACCCTTCACTAACCTGACTGTATACGTATCATTACAAGACCCACGCAAACAGGGGAGGGGGAGGGGAGGGGAATGTACAAACTCCACACGGACAGGGACCCGGGACCGGGATCGAACCCGGCTCCTCCATAAGACCATAAGACATAGGAGCGGAAGTAAGGCCATTCGGCCCATCGAGTCCACTCCACCATTCAATCATGGCTGATTTCAACTCCATTTACCTGCTCTCTCTCCATAGCCCTTAATTCCTCGAGAAATCAAGAATTTATCAACTTCTGTCTTAAAGACACTCAACGTCCCGGCCTCCACCGCCCTCTGTGGCAATGAATTCCACAGACCCACCACTCTCTGGCTGAAGAAATTTCTCCTCATCTCTGTTCTAAAGCGACTCCCTTTTATTCTAAGGCTGTGCCCCCGGGTCCTAGTCTCCCCTGCTAATGGAAACAACTTCCCTACATCCACCCTATCTAAGCCATTCATTATCATGTAAGTTTCTATTAGATCTCCCCTCAACCTCCTAAACTCCAATGAATATAATCCCAGGATCCTCAGACGTTCATCGTATGTTAGGCCTACCATTCCTGGGATCATCCGTGTGAATCTCCGCTGGACCCGCTCCAGTGCCAGTATGTCCTTCCTGAGGTGTGGGGCCCAAAATTGCTCACAGTATTCTAAATGGGGCCTAACTAATGCTTTATAAAGCTTCAGAAGTACATCCCTGCTTTTATATTCCAAGCCTCTTGAGATGAATGACAACATTGCATTTGCTTTCTTAATTACGGACTCAACCTGCAAGTTTACCTTTAGAGAATCCTGGACTAGGACTCCCAAGTCCCTTTGCACTTCAGCATTATGAATTTTGTCACCGTTTAGAAAATAGTCCATGCCTCTATTCTTTTTTCCAAAGTGCAAGACCTCGCACTTGCCCACGTTGAATTTCATCAGCCATTTCTTGGACCACTCTCCTAAACTGTCTAAATCTTTCTGCAGCCTCCCCACCTCCTCCATACTACCTGCCCCTCCACCTATCTTTGTATCATCGGCAAACTTAGCCAGAATGCCCCCAGTCCCGTCATCTAGATCGTTAATATATAAAGAGAACAGCTGTGGCCCCAACACTGAACCCTGCGGGACACCACTCGTCACCGGTTGCCATTCCGAAAAAGAACCTTTTATCCCAACTCTCTGCCTTCTGCCTGACAGCCAATCGTCAATCCATGTTAGTACCTTGCCTCGAATACCATGGGCCCTTATTTTACTCAGCAGTCTCCCGTGAGGCACCTTATCAAAGGCCTTTTGGAAGTCAAGATAGATAACATCCATTGGCTCTATCCTCGGTCACCATCCTCGGTGGCGTGAGGCAGCAGTGCTAACCACCGCGCCACCGTAGGTTTCAAGATCCTCAACACCCCATCACCCAACGAAGATCTAGCAGTCTGAGACTGAAAATTTCCAATTGATCCCACAACCTTGGGGGGGGGGGGGGGGGGGGGAAGGAAGAGTGTGAACAAGTGCTTGCCCCTGAACTGATCTTAAGGTTACGCCTCCTTGTTTTGGACCCCCACCCCACCCCCCCTTCCAGAGGAAACACTTCCTCTCTCTCTCTGCCCTATCGAACCTTTTACTCATCGTAAACACCTCAGTTGCATCTTTACATCCAAGCCCGGTCATGTCGGCACCGGGGATCTCGGCCTAGTCCGTGGGCTTCAACGTCCGGAGTGGGGTCTTGACCCCACGACACAGGAACGTGAGGTGAGGGTGGCGATGGGGGTGGGGGTGACTGCTGTGGGGAGCAGGAGGGGCATTGCTTTGCCCGCGATGTGTCCTCACCCCCCCTGCCCCGTGATAATAATAATCATTATTATTACTTGTGAATTTCAGGAGAGGGAAGGTGATATCCGGGGATCACGCAATGGAGGCCAGAAAGGGTAAGTTACGCACCAGCGACGGTCCGAGGGCATTCCCGGTCACGCTCCGCCGCTTAAGAACGGGAATGGGAGCAGGAGTAGGCCATTCGGCGCTGGGGTCTGTTCCCCCCACCTAATAATTCAATAAGATCATGGACGTTCCTCTGCCTCCACTCCACCTTCCCGCCTCATCCCTTAAGGTCCAAAAAATCTTATCAACTCAGTCACAAATTTACTCACTGGCCCAACATCCACAGTCTGGGCTGGGGAGTCCCAAAGGTTCACGACCCTCCGGGTGAAGGAATCGTTCCTCGTCCTCGTCCAAAATGGCCGACCCCTTAATCCTGAGACTGTGACCCACCCAGCCACCCCCTTGCGGATCACCTCCAGAGTTTCAGACAAATGAGAGAGCGCGAGACCAGTCCTCCCAATCGCCCCTCGTTGGGGAAGCCTCTCCCGTCTCCGGAAGTCAATCCCCTGCACTCTCAAGGCAAGAACATCCTTCCCCGGACAAGGGCGCGCAATGCAGTGCTCCATAAGTGGGGTCGCTCACCCTGACCGCAGTGAGTGCGGGGCCTCCAAGGGGAAATGTTATTTTGCGACGCAGGTTACCCACAAGTCCGATTAGCCCACCCCCCACGGCGAATCGTTCGACGCTGACTCCATTTTAATTGCCCTCCCCACCCCACCCCGCTTGCCTCAGTGGCAAGAGGTAAAATGCCACTGAGCTGGACCAGTCAGTAAAGGCCCCACCTTCAACCCGGAGGCTGTGCTGTGATTTGACCGAGATGGGAGACAATCGACCAGGGTTCCTGAGTGCGGTTTGATGTCAACATCTGGTCCTTGCCTCCAATCTGTGTAGAGATCGAGGGAGAAAGCGGGGTGGGGCGGAGGGGAGGGGGGGGTGGGGGGGGGTTTGGTTGCCTCAAAGGTGCTCTGTACATCTCAGTTGTTGTAAAGTGCTTCCTGGGTGATGGAAGGCTGTACGCCCCTCCCCCAGTCCTGGGGCATTTACTTGACCGCCCTGTCAGACTGACAGTTGGACTGCAAATCATTGCACCCTTTCCTCCGAGTGCGAATTTACTAAAACGTTGACGGATTTGGGGGCGATCTTGATTTCCAATGAGGTGACGGGTCCGTGAGGATCCGCTCACTGCGCTCTTTTAACTGAATCCCCCTGTGTTTGTTTTTCAGGAACCGCTCCCAGCACCGGCCTGGTAGTTTGCTCGACCCCGTTCTAGGCCGATGTGCCCCGTAACCGGAGGCAACGCATCCATCCGGCCTGTCCATCTCCCCACCCGCTGCGCCTCCCACCCCCCCCCCCCCACCCCCGTCACTCCGAGGGGCGCAGCCTCGCCCTTGACCAAAGTCGTCCGGGAGGTCGCCGGGTCACCTGCCGCGCCCTTTGACCCCCAGGGGCTCCGTCACGGGCTCGATTCTCAGTCCCTGATGTCCTGAACTATCATCCGGCCTGGATCCTCCCCGTCACCTCCTGCTCCTTGCCTACACACGAAACATCTCGCCCCCACCAAACACCCCCTCCCCCCCACTCACTCCACCCCGCTCCACCTTCACTTCGGACCAAAGACATTTCCCCTCCCCCTGCCGTTTAATATCAGAATCGCTCGCGTCTCCCTCAGGCCCATCGCGGTACAAGGAGTCAAGACTGTTACTAAAACCAGGGGGCTGGAGTCGCTTTCACACTGAGTCCCAACAATCTCCAAACCGACATTTCCCAGCATCCGCCCACCTACCAGTGCCGCTCGCCGTCTCAAACTATCTTGGATCTTCGGACTGTTCCTTCACCGCATCCCTCACTCTGCTCCCCATCCCACACACAAGCCTTCGTTCCCCCAGTGACTCGCCCTCCCACTTCACCGGCCCCCCAACTGTACTGACTTCGACCAGGCACCAATAAACCCAGTCGAGGATTCGGAAGAAACGTCTCTCACCCAGAGAGCGGTGAGGAGGTGGAACTCGCTGCCAAAGGAACTGGATTGGTGCAGCTTTGATCTCCGCGTTTAAGAAAGGATTGACTCGCTTTGGAGGGGGGAGAGCGAAGGTTCACCAGATTGGCCCCCGGGACGAGGGGGTTGTCCTGTGATGAGGGGCTGAGTAAATTGGGTTTATACCCTGGAGTTTAGAAGAATGAGAGGCGATCCCATCGAGACGGACAAGATTCAGGGTGGACGCTGAGAGATTGTCCCCGCTGGTCGGGGAATCTAAAACACAGGGGCCACAGCCTCAGAATAAGGAGTCGGCCATTTTGGGACTGAGTCGGCCATTTTGGGACTGAGTCGGCCATTTTGGGACTGAGTCGGCCATTTTGGGACCAAGTCGGCCATTTTGGGACCGAGATGAGGAGAAATTTATTCACCCAAAGGGTTTTGTAAATCTTTGGAATTCTCCAACCCCAGAGTGCTGTGCATGCTCCATTTAAGATTTTTGGTCTCTTGGAGAATTAAGGGGTACGGGGAGTGAATGGGAAAATGCACTCAAGGCCCAAAATCAGCCCAGGATCGTATTGAATAGCGGAGCAGGCTTGATGGGCTGAATGGCCTACTCCTGCTCCTAGTTAGAGTCTCCCTGAGGCACATCATGGAGATACATTTAAGGAGAAGCTAGATACAAGGGAGAAGGAAATAGAGAGTTACGATGGTAGATTTGGATGAGGAAAGCTGGTAGGAGGCTTGAATGGAGCTCCGACTGACTAGGCCAAATGAGTGCCAAACATCCTCTGTAGTCCAGAGAAGGAGAGAGAGAAAATTCTGACAACTGGGGAGAGAAACAGAGGGAGCGAGACTCAGGAGAGAGAGAGAGAGAGACGCCAAGGGAGAAAGGGAGACAAGAGGAGAGATTGGGAGAGACATGGAAAAAGAGAGAGAGCGAGTGAGATACCGAGAGGGAGAAAGAGAGAGGGAGAACAGGAGAGATGGAGGGGCACGTAAAGATAGAGTGAGTGAAATACCGAAAGGAAGAGAGAGAGGGCAAAAAGGAGGGAGGCAGAGACGGAAAAAGAGAGAGTGAGTGAGATACCGAGGGGGGGGAGGGGAAGTGAACAGGAGAGAGGGAGGGACACGGAAAGAGAGAAAGAGTGAATGATATATAGAGGGAGAGAGAGAGAGAATGAGTGAGATACTGAGGGAGAGAGAGAGAATGAGTGAGATACCGAGGGAGAGGGAGGGAATGAGTGAGATACCAAGGGAAAGAGAGAGAATGAGTGATATACCCGAGCGAGAGAGAGAGAATGAGTGAGATACCGAGCGAGAGAGAGAGAATGAGTGAGATACCGAGGAAGAGAGAGAATGAGTGACATACTGAGCGAGAGACAGAGAATGAGTGTGATACCGAGGGGGAAAGAGAGCATGAGTATGATACCGAGGGGGAGAGGGAGAGAATGAGTGAGATGCCGAGGGAGAGAGAGAATGAGTGAGATACCGAGGGGGAAAGAGAGAATGAGTATGATACCGAGGGGGAGAGAATGATTGTGATACCGAGGGGGAGAGAGACAGAGAACAGGAGAGAGGGAGAGAGAGATGGACCAAGAGAGAAAAGGCACCGGACGGAAAGTCAGCAGAGAGCGAATCATGACCCTTGGAACCAACCCAAAATGGAGAGATAGTGAGAGAGAAGCTAGGAGAGGGAGTGAGAATGATACAGACACCGAGACAGAAAGGCATTAACCAGCGTTACACAAAAGGGCAGGGGCACACACAGATGGAAAAGCCCGAGAGACCGACGGAAAGATCCAGAAGGTGCGTAGGCGGGTGGGCGGGGCCAGAGACGAGCTGCCTCCTTGAATGCAAAGCAAGAGAACCAGAGATCCTCCACCAATTAGCCCGGAGGTAGACCGAGCGGGGGCAGGAACAGCACAGGCCATTGGGGGAACTGAGTCGGCCATTTTGGAACTGAGTCGGCCATTTTGGAACTGAGTCGGCCATTTTGTGACTGAGTCGGCCATTTTGGTACCGAGATGAGGAGAAATGTATTCACCCAAAGGGTGGGGGTTTGAGGGTCTACTACTGAGGGGCCTTCATCACCGCCACATTCCCGTGTCCCTCAACATCCTGCTCGAGGCACATTGACCCCTTGGAATTGTAACATCGATGAAACAAGATCAATTAAACAATTATCTTTTGATCGTCCTGAGTGTCAATCCTTTGTGTGTATGCGTGCGTGTGTGTGTAACCTCAACATCTTGAACTATCTAGACCATCGACCATCAACCCTGGCTGGTTATAACACCCATCGCTGAACCTTACAGTCTCCTCGAGGAGGCCCTTCAGCCCATCTCCGAAAAAGCTGGCCCATTCAGGCAGAGCCTTATCCTGATCACAACTCGCTGTGTTTTTTCCCCAATCCCCTCCTGTTCATCCCCTGGTTCCTTACTCTATTTACTCTACTGAGAACTCCCCCCCTCGTGATTTTGAACGCCTCGATTAAATCTCACCTCCCTCCTTAACGTTCCCCGCCTGGAGAAGGGTGGCCCAGCTCCTCCCTGGCTCTGAAGACCCTCAGTCCCTGGCGCTCTCCTCAGCTTGTCCGAGGCCTTGCTGTCCTCACTGAGGTGAGGCGCCCAGGGTCAAACGGGAAACCCCGGCTCTTTCGAAAGCCGCCCGACCGTTTATTTTTCTACTTCAAAAGATACGACCCAGGGTCTGTCTCTCCCTCTCTCTTTCTCTGTCTCTCTCTCTCTCTCTCTTTCTCTGTCTCACTCCCTCTCTTTCTCTGTTTCCCTCGAGCCCAAGCACATTTCGCAACACAGCCGGGCCTGCCCCAAGTGGCAGCAACGGGGAGGCGGTGGCTCAGTGCTATTCTCACAGGCCTAGTAATCCAGAGACCCAGGGCAATCCTCTGGGGACCCCGGTTCGAATCCCACTGGGGCAGACGCTGAAATTTGAATTCAACAAAAATCTGGAATTGAAAGTCTGACCGTAAAACCGTTGTCGTAGAAACCCATCTGGTTCGCTAATAATAATAATCTTTATTAGTGTCACAGGTCGGCTCACATTAACACTGCAATGAAGTTACTGTGAAAATCCCCTCGTCGCCACATTCCGGCGCCTGTTCGGGTACACGGAGGGAGAATTCAGAATGTCCAATTCACCCAACAAGCACGTCTTGCGGGGACTTGTGGGAGGAAACCGGAGCACCCGGAGGAAACCCACGCAGACACGGGGAGGACGTGCAGACTCCGCACGGACAGTGACCCAAGCCGGGAATCGAACCTGGGCCCCTGGCACTGTGAAGCGACGGTGCTAACCGCTGTGCTACCGTGCTGCTAATGTCCCTTTCAGGAAAGGAAATCTGCTGTCCTTACCCTGGTCTGGCTTAAATGTGACTCCAGGCCCCCCCACAGCACCGTGGTCGCCTGAAATAACTCCCTCGTCTCCTTGCTCGCTCCCCAATCTCCGTAACCCCCCCCCACCCAGTACGTCACTGTCAGCTCGGCTAAGATCAGGGGGAGGCAATGGAACCCAGAGGCCTGCAGATCGAGCGTGGGCCCTTATCAGCCAAGCGGCCTGCAGCTAATCAATCCCCCCCCCCCCCCCCCCCCCCCCCCCCCCCGCCCCTACACACACACTTATCGTCAAGGCCCAGCCTCGGAGAGAGAGGGCGTGTCCCTCTGCCCTCACTGCAGTAGATGTGTTGCACATTGGGTTTGGAGCTCGGAAACAGGCCGTTCGGCCCATCTGCTGAGGGCCGGTGTTTCTGCTCCACTCCAGCCTTTACCCGTCGGAGTTTAGAAGAATGAGAGACGATCGTATTGATGTACGTAATATCCGGGGGGGGGGGGGCGGTCTGACAGGGTGGATGCTGGGAGCACGTTTTCCCCCTCGTGGGCGGGACCAGAACTAGTGCCCCCCCCCCGAGAGGATTGACAAGGGTTATGTGGGTGGGGGGGAGCAGACAACAAAGTGGGGTTGAGGCCACAACCCAGACCGGCCACGATCTCATCGAATGGCGGCCGCAGGCTCGAGGGGCCGAATGGCCTACCCTCGCTCCTAATTTGTGAGTTCGAAGCAGCCGGTCGGCCGACGACCTAGACCCACCCGGAGGAGGCCCCTCGGCCCCTCGAGCCTGCTTCTCCCCCCCCCGCCCCCCCCCCCCCGGTCAGCACAAACGCGGCTGACCCGATTGTCACCTCCATTCCTGCCGACCCGCCGATAACCTTTCACCCCCTCGTTAATCGAGAATCTAGTCAGCACGGCCTTAAAAATATCCCGAGATTCTGCTTCCGCCGCCTTTTGAGGAAGAAAGTTCCGGAGACTCCGCCCCCCTCGGAGAGAAAACATTTCTGCTCATCTCCGTCTTAAAGGGGCCACCCCCTTATTTTTAAACGGTGACCCCCCCCCCCCCCCGGTTCTCGATTCTCCCACAAGAGGAAACATCCTCTCCACGTTCCCCCCGCCCCCCCCCCCCCCCCCCCCCCCCCCCCCCCCTATCGACACCCCCTCAGGATCTTAAAGGTTTCGATCGAGTCGCCTCTCATGCGTCAAACTCCTTGCTTTGGGGACGAGCTGGGCCTGTTGACTAGGCCGTCGAGTGTTAAAGCTGAAGGGCTGGGGAGGTTCTTTGGCCAACTCAGCCAATGGGGGGGGGGGGGGGGCGGGCCGTCGATCATGGGGGCGGGGGGGGGGAGGGAGGGAGGGGGGTTGTGGTCGGGGCTAAATTGCTTCACGCGGGAGGCCACGCCAGCTTTGGGTGACAGTTGGGAGCCAGTCAGAGGGACGGGGCGGTGAGTACTAACTTAATTCTCAGTGAACCGCCTCTGGCAGCTGGGCCGAAGCCTGCCCCCGGGTGGAACTCCGGAAGGAGGCCATTCGGCCCCCGGGCGGGAAAGGAGCGGGGGGGGGCGCTATCGCCTGAAGCCTTGGTCAGACACAAATTAGGCCAATTCCCGTCGTGTAAATTTTTTTCTGACCGGTGTGATTCTCCCGTGAAGCGAGGGAGAGTGAAGCGAGGGAGAGTGAAGCGAGGGTGAGTGAAGCGAGGGAGAGTGAAGCGAGGGAGAGTGAAGCGAGGGAGAGTGAAGCGAGGGCGGGTGCCGATCGCTCACAACACTGACTGTGAGAGCAGTGAGCTCCCTCTTCGTCCAGAGGGTCAACATTTATTCTGTTTTGACCGTTTGAAGTTGATGACGGTTCTATCAATATATAAACGATTCAGCATTTTCTATAACTCGCGATGAAATATTCGGCGTGTGTTAACATAGAACATAGAAATATACAGCACAGAACAGGCCCTTCGGCCCACGATGTTGTGCCGAACCTTTGTTCTAGATTAAGAACAAATTAATCTACACCCCATCATTCTACCGTAATCCATGTACCTATCCAATAGCCGCTTGAAGGTCCCTAATGTTTCCGACTCAACTACTTCCACAGGCAGTGCATTCCACGCCCCCACTACTCTCTGGGTAAAGAACCTATGTAAATGTATTTAATTTTGTTCACAGGGGTCACGGTGAGCGAACGAGCCCCGATTTCAGCCTTGCGGCCCCCTGAGGCGAAGGAAGGTCGCTCACGCTGGGCGAGGCTGCCCTTCACCGGTCTGAGCTCTGGAGTTCTCCCCCTTAAACCTCTCCACCTCTCTCTCTCTCGCTTCGAGACGTTACTTAAAACCGACTACCTTGGCCAATCCTTTTGGTCCACCTGTCGCCTAACATCTCCTCCCTGTGCCTCGGGGTCAACTCCGCGTTCGTTGACACGCGTGCGAAGCAGCCCGGGGCAGCCTGGCAGCGTCGGGGGAAGCTACGTAAATGCGGGCTGTTGTTGCTGTTTGTGATGCATCTGCAGTTGCGAGATAGGACTGTGTGCGGTGAGAGTGAGAGGCGCCCTCGCCCAGCCTTGACCTCCACCTCTGGGAGGGCGGGCGTTAACCCTTCGGAGGCCTGGATGTTTCCAAGTGCCTCTTTTTTTTAGTGTGTGTGTGTGTGTCTGTGCGTGTGTGTGTCCCGACGGCCGTTCAGAGGCTCAGAACAGATCCCGACACTCGAAGCGAGAGCCCAGGCCATAAGGTGCCAGCCAGCGGTCTCATCCACCGACTGCGCCCGCCCCCGTTCATTAAGCGTGGTTGGGCCACCCTCGGAGTGCCGCACACGGGTTCCGGTTCCCGTACGTCGCAGGCAGGACGTAGAGACGCTGGAGGAGGCGCAGGGCAAGACTCGCAAGCGTGGTTCTGGAACTGAGAGGTTTGAAAGTCTCGAACAGGCTGCCAGCTGGGGAGGGGGTGACTGGTGGCAGTCTTTAAAATTATAGAAGGGCCTGGGTGAGGTAGACGCACAGGACAGCTTTTCCCTTGTGGGGGGAGACCAGGAACAAGGAGAGAGCAGTGATCACCAATAAATCCAATCGGGCAATTCACTTCGCCCAGGGAGTGGGGAGAATGTGGGACTCGCTCCCACGGGGAGTGGGGGGAATGTGGGACTCGCTCCGAACGGGGAGTGGGGAGAATGTGGGACTCGCTTCCACAGGGAGTGGGGAGAATGTGGGACTCGCTCCCATGAGAAGTGGGGAGAATGTGGGACTCGCTCCCACGGGGAGTGGGGAGAATGTGGGACTCGCTCCCACAGGGAGTGTGGAGAATGTGGGACTCGCTCCCACGGGGAGTAGGGAGAATGTGGGACTCGCTCCCACGGGGAGTGGGGGGAATGTGGGACTCGCTCCCACGGGGAGTGGGGGGAATGTAGGACTCGCTCCCACCGGGAGTGGGGGGAATGTGGGACTCGCTCCCACGGGGAGTGGGGAGAAAGTGGGACTCGCTCCCACGGGGAGTGGGGAGAATGTGGGACTCGCTCCAACAGGGAGTGGGGAGAATGTGGGACTCGCTCCCACGGGGAGTGGGGAGAATGTGGGACTCGCTCCCACAGGGAGTGGGGGGAATGTGGGACTCGCTCCCACGGGGAGTGGGGAGAATGTGGGACTCGCTCCCACGGGGAGTGGGGGGAATGTGGGACTCGCTCCCACGGGGAGTGGGGAGAATGTGGGACTCGCTCCCACGGGGAGTGGGGGGAATGTGGGACTCGCTCCCACGGGGAGTGGGGAGAATGCGGGATTCGCTCCCTCGGGGAGTGGGGAGAATGTGGGACTCGCTCCCCCGGGGAGTGGGGAGAATGTGGGACTCGCTCCCACGGTGAGTGGGGTGAATGTGGGACTCGCTCCCACGGGGAGTGGGGAGAATGTGGGACTGGCTCCTACGGGGAGTGGGGAGAATGTGGGACTTGCTCCCACGGGGAGTGGGGAGAATGTGGGACTCGCTCCCACAGGGAGTAGGGAGAATGTGGGACTCGCTCCCACAGGGAGTGGGGAGAATGTGGGACTGGCTCTCACGGGGAGCGGGGAGAATGTGGGACTGGCTCCCACGGGGAGTGGGGAGAATGTGGGACTCGCTCCCACAGGGAGTGGGGAGAATGTGGGACTGGCTCCCACGGGGAGTGGGGAGAATGTGTGACTCGCTCCCACGGGGAGTGGGGAGAATGTGGGACTCGCTCCCACGGGGAGTGGGGAGAATGTGGGATTCGCTCCCACAGGGAGTGGGGAGAATGTGGGACTCGCTCCCACGGGGAGCGGTTGAGGTGAATATTGTCGATATGTTTAAGGTGGGGGGAGCTGAATAAACACATGAGGGATAAAGGAATAGGACGGGGCTGGGGTGTGAGAAGGGGGATTGGGGGTGGGAGGAGACCCGTGCGGAACAGAAACACCAGCACCAAACCAGGGAGGGGCTGGTTTAGCACACTGGGCTAAATCGCTGGCTTTTAAAGCAGACCGAGGCAGGCCAGCAGTACGGTTCAATTCCCGTCCCAGCCTCCCGAACAGACGCCGGAATGTGGCGACTAGGGGCTTTTCACAGTAACTTCATTGAAGCCCACTTGTGACAATAAGCGATTTTCAATTTCACGGAGAAGGTAGGCCGAGTGGCCTTCCCCCGTGGGGCACATTCCAAGCGATTCTATATAAATAACACGTTTGGGGGTTTCGGTTGAAGGATTCCGACCCTCCATTCTAACGATCGGCCGATTTGATTCATGCCAGGCCTGTCTCAGTGGGCCTTGCCTCGGAGTTACAAAACGACCCACCTCTTGGGAGTGAGGCCTACGATCCAGGCCGACGCTCCCGGCATGAGAGCACTGCGGTGTCGACGGTGCCAACTTTCAGAGGGGTGTGGGGGGTGGCGTTAAACCAAGGCCCGTTCCCTCAACAATTCCACGGCCACAACTGGAAGAAGACAATGGGGGAGGTGTGGGGGAAGGGGGGAGCAGTGTTCCTGTGTATTGGGGCTAGTCTTTATCCTTCAATCACTAAAAGCGGGGGGTTTGGCCTTTTAAGGCCTTGCCGGTTGTGGGATCTTGCTGTGTATACACTGGTTCCTGCGCTCCCTGCAAAGTACTTCAAAATAGTATTGAGTTGGCCTGACCGGGTTGTAAGTGGCCACTCGATAAGGCACCCCTTATCTGGATGAGGCAGGATGTGAGGCTGGCCAAGATTGACAGAGCTGTGCGCAGTCCTTCTGGAGAGTTCCAAAGGTCGCGCTCAGCAAAGGCGGCAAATAAACAGCTTGCGTCACTCGCGGCTCCATGTCCCGGCTGCCCAGTGACTGGCAGGAGGCCTCCGGAACCGACAGGAAAGCTGCCCACGGGCGGCACGGTAGCACAGCGGTTAGCACGGTGGCTTCACAGCGCCGGGGTCCCGGGTTCGATCCCCGGCTTGGGCCGCTGTCTGTGCGGAGTCTGCACGTTCTCCCCGTGTCTGCGTGGGTTTCCTCCGGGCGCTCCGGTTTCCTCCCACATGTCCCCGAAAGACGTGCTGTTAGGTGAATCGGACATTCTGAATTCTCCCTCGGTGTACCCGAACAGGCGCCGGAATGTGGCGACTAGGGGCTTTGCACAGTAACTTCATTGCAGTGTTAATGTGAGCCTACTTGTGACAATAAAGATTATTATTATTAATAAATCCCAGGACCCTCTCTGCTTTATTCACTGCTCTCTTCACCTAACCTGCCCCCTTCAGTGATCTCTGCACCTGGACACCCAGGTCCCTCTGCACCTGTACACCCAGATCCCTCCGCACCTGTACACCCAGATCCCTCTGCACCTGTCCACCCAGGTCCCTCTGCACCTGTACACCCAGATCCCTCTGCACCTGTACACCCAGATCCCTCTGCACCTGTACACTCAGATCCCTCTGTAACTGTACACCCAGATCCCCCTGCACCTGTACACCCAGATCCCTCTGCACCTGTACACCCAGATCCCTCTGCACCTGTACACCCAGGTCCCTCTGCACCTGTACACCAGGTCCCTCTGCACCTGTACACCCAGGTCCCTCTGCACCTGTACACCCAGGTCCCCTCTGCACCTGTACACCCAGGTCCCTCTGCACCTGTACACCCAGATCCCTCTGCACCTGTACACCCAGGTCCCTCTGCACCTGTACACCCAGATCCCTCTGCACCTGTACACCCAGATCCCTCTGCACCTGTACACCCAGGTCCCTCTGCACCTGTACACCCAGGTCCCTCTGCACCTGTACACCCAGATCCCTCTGCACCTGTACACCCAGGTCCGTCTGCACCTGTACACCCAGATCCCTCTGCACCTGTACACCCAGATCCCTCTGCACCTGTACACCCAGGTCCCTCTGCACCTGTACACCAGATCCCTCTGCACCTGTACACCCGGGTCCCTCTGCACCTGTACACCAGGTCCCTCTGCACCTGTACACCCAGGTCCCTCTGCACCTGTACAACCCAGGTCCCTGTGCAAGTCAGGAGTGTGATGAAATACTCTCCACTTGCCTGGATGAGCGCAGCTCCAACAACACTCAAGAAGCTCGGCGCCATCCAGGACAAAGCAGCCCCGCTTGATTGACTCCCCTTCCACAAACATTCACTCCCTCCCCCACCGACGCACAGTGACAGCCGTGTGTACCGCCTACAAGATGCACGCAGCAACTCACCAAGGCTCCTCAGGCAGCACCTTCCGAACCCACGACCTCTACCATCTAGAAGGACGAGGGCAGCAGATACCTGGGGACCCCACCACCTGGAGGTCCCCCTCTGAGTCACTCACCGTCCCGACTGGGAAATATATCGGCCGTTCCTTCACTGTCGCTGGGTCGAAACCCTGGAACTCCCTCCCTAACAGCAGTGTGGGTGTACCTACACCACAGGGACTGCAGCCGGTTGAAGAAGGCGGCTCACCCGCCACCTTCCCAAGGGGCAATTAGGGATGGGCCTGGCCAGCGAATCCCACATCCCGTGAGAGAATAGAACAAAAGGATGCCAGGGAGTAGGGGGAGTTAGTTTGGTTGAGTTTAGTTTAGGCGGGGATCAGCGAGAGGAGATGGAGGGCCTTGGGAAGGGAATTGTGTGCGTAGTTTGGGGGGGGCGGAGGGAGGGGGGGGTACGTACTAAATTATGTTTACATTTGTATTTGTACGTTTTGTTGGGACTGGGGAAGAAAGATCGGAGAGGTCGGGGGTTGCCTTCCTCGGCACTGGGGAGGGAGGGGGAGGTTTAATTGAGATGTGAATGATGAGGGGCTTAGGGAGGGTCAGCAGGGAGCCCAAAAACGGAATGGGGGGGGGGGGCACGGTGTGGCGGCGGGCAGAGATTTAAAGTGATTTGCGGAAGGATTAGAGGCAAAATGTGGGGGTGATCTTGTCACCTGGAGGGGGGGGGGGGGGGGGGTTGGAATCTGGAACCCGCTGCCTGATAGTGTGGGGGAGGCAGGAAGGTCTCGGGCCATTTTGAAAGGGCGTGCGCGTCCACTCGGAGAGCCTTGACCCGCAGGCCTGAGCACCGAGTGGAGGGAGGTGGGCCTACGGCGAGTAAGTCTTCACCGCCCGGCTCGGACATGGCGGGCAGGAGGGCCTCCTTCCGGCTGGTCTTCGCCTCAACCCACCGACGGCGGCGAGGGCCTCGGCCTGCGGGGGAATGGCAAGACCTTAACCCAACATCCCGTCGCTGTTTACTGCACGACTCCCAAGCAGGGCCCCATTCCTGACACCAACAGGTTGCACTGTTCCGGGAAAGCCAGTCAGCATCCTCACCCCACCCACCTCCTATCGTCGTTATCGGACTGCACGTTGAGCTGACACACGTTAGCATGGATGTACCCCCCCCCCCCCCCCCCCGCCCCCCCCCCCCCCGCCTTCCTCCCGCAGCTTCACATCTGCTCTTTCGAGATAGGATGACGTTGAACGAGAGCTCGGTGACCACCCCCTGCAGCACTCGGGGGGCCTAGTCAAGGTCAAGCCCCTTCCATCGAATTTAGAGTCAGCTCGATGAGGATTATCGCACAGAAGGAGGCCATTTAGCCATGGGGTTCTGGCTCTCTGTGGAGTAATTCATTCAGCCACCCCCACCTTCCCCCCCCCCCCCCCCACCCCCACCCCCACCCCCCCCACGACGCTCTACCTCCGTAGCCCAGTTTACCTCCCTCCAGTGCTTATCCAAAGCACTTGTGAAATTATTCATCGTCTTCGTTTCCATGGGCGGCGGGTTCCAAGTCGAGAGACAGGAGCCGAATTAGGCCACTCGGCCCATCGAATCTGCTCCGCCATTCAATCATGGCTGATATTTTTCTCATCCCCATTCTCCTGCCTTCTCCCCATAACCCCTGATCCCCTCATTAATCAAGAACCTATCTATCTCTGTCTTAAAGACACTCAGTGATTTGGCCTCCACAGCCTTCTGCGGCAAAGAGTTCCACAGATTCCCCACCCTCTGGCTGAAGAAATTCCTCCTCATCTCTGTTTTAAAGGATCGTCCCTTCAGTCTGAGGCTGTGTCCTCTGGTTCTAGTTTCTCCTACAAGTGGAAACATCCTCTCCACGCCCACTCTATCCAGGCCTCGCAGTATCCTGTAAGTTTCAATAAGATCCCCCCTCATCCTTCTAAACTTCCAACGAGTACAGACCCAGAGTCCTCAACCGTTCCTCGTACGACAAGCTCTTCATTCCAGGGATCATTCATGTGAACCTCCTCTGGACCCTTTCCAAGGCCGGCACATCCTTCCTTAGATACGGGGCCCAAAACTGCTCACAATACTCCAAATGGGGTCTGACCAGAGCCTTATGCAGCCTCAGAAGTACATCCCTGGTCTTGTATTCTAGCCCTCTCGACAGGAATGCTAACATTGCATTTGCCTTCCTAACTGCCGACTGAACCTGCACGTTAACCTTAAGAGAATCGTGGACAAGGACTCCCAAGTCCCTTTGTGCTTCTGATTTCCGAAGCCTCTCCCCATTTAGAAAATAGTCTATTTACTGTGTTCCTCCTCACCCCTCTCCCACCCACACTTTGCTCAAAACCTTAAATCTGGGTGCGCGACCCTCGCCCTTGTCCTGTCGACCAATGGGAGTGTCTTCTCCGCGTCCGCCTCGTCTAAACCTGTCGTGATCTCGTCCACCTCTGTCAGGTCACCGTTCGTCTATTTGTACTCCAATCAGAACAGTCCAGCTTCTCCAGCCTGAACTGGTCCCTAAAAAAATCTACCCCCCACCCCTCCCCTCCCCTCCCCCAACCGCACCTCCCCCTTCCCTATCGCTGGAACGGCGCTGCAAAATCCCCTCCCATGTATGCGCGAGGACCTCTCACGCCTCTTCCAAATGAATGGCGATCAAAAGGGCAGCAGGGTAGCATTGTGGATAGCACAATTGCTTCACAACCCCAGGGTCCCAGGTTCGATTCCCGGCTTGGGTCACTGTCTGTGCGGAGTCTGCACATCCTCCCCCGTGTCTGCGTGGGGTTTCCTCCGGGTGCTCCGGTTTCCTCCCACAGTCCAAAGATGCGTAGGTTAGGTGGATTGGCCATGCTAAATTGCCCTTAGTGTCCAAAATTGCCCCTTAGTGTTGGGTGGGGTTGCTGGGTTATGCGGATATGGGGGAGGTGTTGACCTTGGGTAGGGTGCTCTTTCCAAGAGCCGGTGCAGACTCGATGGGCCGAATGGCCTCCTTCTGCGCTGGAAATTCCATGAAGACTGGGTTAGGGTGGTCGGCGATTGGCACCACTGGGCAACGTCCCAGTGGGCAACGGTTGAAGGGCTGGCCGAAGGGGGGTTGGGGGCGACAGAGGATGAAACTGGGCAGCACAGAGCAGGCACTGTAGGGTGGGTCAGCTGGATAATACAGGAAGGAGGGGAAAATGGTACCTTATTGATAATGTCACTCTCAGTAATCACATGTAGGCCAGAACAGGGAATCATAGAATCATTTACAGTGCAGAAGGAGGCCATTCGGCCCATCGAGTCTGCACCAGCCCTTGGAAAGAGCGCCCGACCTAAGCTCATACCCCACCCTATCCCCATAACCCCACCCAACCTTTTTTTTTTGTGGACACTCCACCTAACCCGCACATCTTTGGACTGTGGGAGGAAACCCAGGAGCACCCGGAGGAAACCCACGCAGACACGGGGGGAGGACGCACAGACTGTGACCCAAGCCGGGAATCGAACCTGGGACCCTGGCGGTGTGAAGCAACGGTGCTAACCACTGTGCTACCGTTGCCCCCCCCCCTCCTGCTCCCCAAGTTAACTTGTTCCGATTATGGGTGGAAGAATGGGAAAAAAACGTCCGCTTCAAATACACGAGAACTCTGGTGAGCAGAGCGAGACCCTGACAGGGACCGGGGGGGGGCCTGACTCAGACGCTCAAAGCCTTCCGCGTTATCAGGGAGGGCCCAGTCTTGGGAGCGGCATTTGCGAATGACACGGGTTTCCAAGAAACCGCTGTGTGCCTTTCCACTGCGAAGGAAACACGATTCTGAGTTTCGAACCCCCCCCCTCGGGTTTCAGACTGAGGCCTGGTAAGATCGGCTGGTTGTTAGGGCCTGGGCTTGGTTAGCTGCACTCTGACCTCCACGTCATAGATTATCATAGATTATCGTACAATCTACAGTGCAGAAGGAGGCCATTCGGCCCATCGAGTCTGCACCGGCTCTTGGAAACAGCACCCCACCCAAGGTCAACACCTCCACCCTATCCCCATCCTATCCCCATAACCCAGTAACCCCACCCAACACTAAGGGCAATTTGAGATGAAATGAAAACCACTTATTGTCACAAGTAGGCTTCAAATGAAGTTACTGTGAAAAGCCCCTAGTCGCCACATTCTGGCGCCTGTTCGGGGAGGCTGGTACGGGAATTGAACCGTGCTGCTGGCCTGCCTTGGTCTGCTTTCAAAGCCAGCTCCTTAGCCCTGTGCTAAACAGCCCCAATTTTGGCCACTAAGGGCAATTTATCACGGCCAATCCACCTAACCTGCACATCTTTGGACTGGGAGAGGAAACCGGAGCACCCGGAGGAAACCCACGCACACACGGGGGAGGACGTGCAGACTCCGCACGGACAGTGACCCAAGCCGGGAATCGAACCTGGGACCCTGGAGCTGTGAAGCAATTGTGCTAGCCACTGTGCTACCGTGCTGTCAGGAGGTCGCAGGTGCAAAAGAGGGGGGTGAGAGTGTTGGGGAGGGCATTGGGTGGGGGGGGGGGGGGGAGGGGGGAAGGGAGGGAGGGGGCTTTGTAAAGGCGTTGGGCTCCCTAAACACCGACAACAAGGCCTGGTAACAACCGGGAGTTTATTCGCTAGCTAAGCAGCCGTTTCCGCCTTTCTGCTCTCCCGCGCTGCCCTGGGAGAACTCCCGCACTCCCGACGCGCCATCCTTTTTTTGACTTGGGAAGGGGGCATATTTGAGGGGGCAATGAGTGAGGGGAAGGGACTGAAACTGTCCTCGGAAGGCGGGCGGTTAAATGGCAGCTGTTGCATCCATTCACTCCCACAGCTATCTCAGCCGCACTCCCTCACGCCTCATTTCCTTTTCGGAATCTGTTCCGTTCTCCCAGTTCCCTCTCGATGGGTGACCTTCTACACCAGCACTTCCGATTCGAACAGACGAATTAGGCGCCCTCGAGCCTGTTCCGCCAGTTTCTTATTTTTCTTCTGCTTTGCCTTGCCCAAGAGGGAATGCAATGATGGTTCGCTGGTTCCTGGGATTAGAAGATTAGCGTCTGAGGGGAGATTGAGTAGACTGGGCCTACATTCCCTTGGGTCCAGGTGGATGAGAGACAATCTCATCGAACTGGCCAATTCTTCAAGAGTCCTTCGAATCCCCACAGTGCAAGAAGGAGGCCATTCGGCCCATCGAATCTTCACCGGCCCTTGGAAAGAGCACCCTACTTAAGCCCACACCTCCACCCTATCCCCGTAACCCCACCTAACCTTTCTGGGACACGAAGGGGCAATTTAGCGCGGCCAATCCACCTAACCTGCACATCTTTGAGCTGTGGGAGGAAACCGGAGCACCCGGAGGAACCCCACGCAGACAGGGGTAGTAAATGCAAAGTCCTGACAGTCACCCGAGACCGGTATTGAACCTGGGACCCTGGGGCTGTGAGGCAGGCTCACAGTAAGAGGGCGGCCATTTGTGACTGGGATGAGGAGAAACTTCTGCACTCAAAGGCTGGTGTTTCTATGGATTTATCTACCCCAGAGGGCGTTGAGTATATTCAAGGCTGAGATCAATTTGGAATGATAAGGGATAGGGGAGATGGGGAAGATGCGGGAGAAGATCAGCCCCGAACTGATTGAATGTTGTACAGTACGAAGTCTTACAACACCAGGTTAAAGTCCAACAGGTTTGTTTCGATGTCACTAGCTTTCGGAGCGCTGCTCCTTCCTCAGGTGAATGAAGAGGTCTGTTCCAGAAACATATATATAGACAAATTCAAAGATGCCAAACAATGCTAGGAATGCGAGCATTAGCAGGTGATTAAATCTTTACAGATCCAGAGATGGGGTAACCCCAGGTTAAAGAGGGGTGAATTGTCTCAAGCCAGGACAGTGGGTAGGATTTCGCAGGCCAGATGGTGGGGGATGAATGTAATGTGACATGAATCCCAGGTCCCGGTTGAGGCCGCACTCATGTGTGCGGAACTTGGCTATAAGTTTCTGCTCGGCGATTCTGCGTTGTCGCGGGTCCTGGAGGCCGTCTTGGAGAACGCTTACCAGGAGATCAGAGGCTGAATGCCCTTGACTGCTGAAGTGTTCCCCGACTGGAAGGGAACATTCCTCCCTGGTGATTGTTGCGCGATGTCCGTTCATTCGTTGTCGCAGCGTCTGCATGGTCTCGCCAATGTACCACGCTTCGGGGCATCCTTTCCTGCAGCGTATGAGGTAGACAACGTTGGCCGAGTCGCACGAGTATGTACCGCGTACCTGGTGGGTGGTGTTCTCACGTGTAATAGTGGTATCCATGTCGATGATCTGGCAGGTCTTGCAGAGATTGCCATGACAGGGTTGTGTGGTGTCGTGGTCACTGTTCTGAAGACTGGGTAGTTTGCTGCAAACAATGGTTCGTTTGAGGTTGCGCGGTTGTTTGAAGGCAAGTAGTGGGGGTGTGGGGATGACCTTGGCAAGATGTTCATCGTCATCAATGACGTGTTGAAGGCTGTGAAGAAGATGACGTAGATTCTCCGCTCCGGGGAAGTACTGGACGACGAAGGGTATTCGGTCGGTTGTGTCCCATGTTTGTCTTCTGAGGAGGTCGGTGCGGTTTTTCGCTGTGGCGCGTTGGAACTGTCGATCGATGAGTCGAGTGCCATATCCCGTTCGTACGAGGGCATCTTTCAACGTCTGTAGATGTCTGGTACGCTCCTCCTCGTCTGAGCAGATCCTGTGTATACGGAGCGCTTGTCCATAGGGGATGGCTTCTTTAATGTGTTTAGGGTGGAAGCTGGAGAAGTGGAGCATCATGAGGTTATCCGTGGGTTTGCGGTAAAGCGAAGTGCTGAGGTGACCGTCCTTGATGGAGACGAGTGTGTCCAAGAATGCAACTGATTTTGGAGAGTAGTCCATGGTGAGTCTGATGGTTGGATGGAACTTGTTAATGTCATCGTGTAGTCGTTTCAGTGATTCTTCGCCGTGGGTCCAAAGGAAAAAAATGTCATCAATGTATCTGGTGTATAACATCGGTTGAAGGTCCTGTGCGGTGAGTAGGTCCTGTTCAAACTTGTGCATGAAGATGTTGGCGTATTGGGGTGCGAATTTGGTCCCCATGGCTGTTCCGTGCGTCTGGATGAAGAACTTGTTGTCGAAGGTGAAGACGTTGTGATCCAGAATGAAGCGGATGAGTTGCAGAATTGCGTCTGGAGATTGGCAGTTGTCGGTGTTGAGTACTGAGGCTGTTGCAGCAATGCCGTCGTCATGGGGGATGCTGGTGTAGAGTGCCGAGACGTCCATTGTGACGAGGAATGTTCCTGGTTCAACTGGTCCATGGGTGCTGAGTTTCTGTAGGAAGTCCGTCGTGTCGCGACAGAAGCTGGGTGTACCTTGTACGATGGGTTTCAAGATGCCCTCGATGTAGCCAGAGAGGTTCTCACACAGGGTCCCATTGCCTGAAACGATAGGGCGACCTGGTGTGTTGGCCTTATGTATTTTTGGGAGGCAGTAGAGATCTCCAATGCGGGGAGTACGTGGGATGAGAGCACGTAGGGTGCTCTGGAGATCTGGATCCAAGGTCTTGATCAGTCTGTTAAGTTGGCGGATGTGTTCCTTGGTCGGATCTGCGGGTAACTGTCTGTAGTGTTCTTGGTTGTTCAGTTGTCGGTATACTTCTTTGCAGTAGTCCGTTCTGTTCAGTACGACAGTGGCCCCTCCTTTGTCTGCTGGTTTGATGACGATGCTGCGGTTGGTCTTGAGTGCGCGGATGGCGTTGCGTTGTGCTTGGGTGACGTTCGGGGCTGTCTTGTGAATGCGACTGGTGAATCTGGCATTGACGCGACTCCTGACGGCTTGAGCATACATGTCGAGTCTAGGGCAGCGGCCTTCCGGAGGGGTCCAATTCGACTCTTTCCTCTTCGGTTGCCGCACCGCAGATCTCTCGGTCTGCTGTTCCGGTTCATTGGTAGTCTGCTTGGGTTCGCTGTTGGCCTCTTGGGGTCGGTGGAAGAATTCCCGGAGCCTCATTCGCCTGATGAATTCCTCCGTGTCTGCCGCGAGACTGATGGGGTCCATTTTGGTGGTGGTGCAGAAATTGAGCCCTCTGCTGAGGACTTCGATTTCATCTGGTTGAAGGGTGTAGTCCGACAAGTTGACAACGGATTTCCCTGTATTGTTTTCTACTGTGGTACAGGGGGTGGCTGGGTTGCTGCCGGTGGTGATGCCAAGTTTCTCAAGCTTTCTGTTCTAGGTGTGCATATAGGTGGCATAGTATCGTTGTCTCATCTGTTTGGCGGTGTTCCGCAGCTGGTCTGCTGCATCCTGAGTGCAAGTTGAGAATATGGCCTCTATCTTGGTTTCCAGGTTGCGTCGTCTGCTGTAGAGCTGGCGGACGAGGTGGTTGAGGAGTGTGAGAGAGGTGCGACGGCAGAGTCTCTCAGCGAAGTCTGTGTTGTCGGTCGACTTGAGTGGGTTTGTGATCTGTAGCCCTTTCGGGATCTTGTCTGCTTTCTTGCATCTTTGTAGAAACTTAATGTCAGTGTCTATAGGCGCGATCTTCCTGGAGATCCTCTCCACTTTGAGCCGTCAGCTTGCGGTGTCGATGGTAGCCATGATGTGGAGATGCCGGCGTTGGACTGGGGTGAGCACAGTACGAAGTCTTACAACACCAGGTTAAAGTCCAGCAGGTTTGTTTCGATGTCACTAGCTTTCGGAGCGCTGCTCCTTCCTCAGGTGAATGAAGAGGTCTGTTCCAGAAACACATATATAGACAAATTCAAAGATGCCAGACAATGCTAGGAATGCGAGCATTAGCAGGTGATTAAATCTTTACAGATCCAGAGATTGAATGTTGGCATAGGCTCGAGAGGCCGAAGGGTCTACCCCTACGTCTATTCCTTATGGGAGGGCTGATGGGGCCTCAGCTGAATCGCTCACCCAAAAGACAGCACCTCCGACAGTGCAGCACTCCCTGAGCACTGCAGAGTGTAGGCCCGGATTACGCGCTCGAATCTCCGGTGTGGGTAGAGTTGAGTGGACCCTGCGATAACCCCTGTCTTTTCTCCGCCCAGGCTCCAACTTTGCGAGAGTTCGGCTCGTTGGAGGACGACTTCCGCCCGCGGGGAGGTTGACATCGGGCACAGCCAGCGAGGAGGCGGGTAGCTCAGAGGAGGATGGAAGCGGTCAGAGCAGCATTGGCGTCTGTGGTAAGACCCGAATCTGGATTAATCCCAAGCCAACGCCGTTCCCTCCCCCTCCCCACCGTCCGGGGCTCAGTGACGGGGGGGGCACAGTTGACCGCCATAGCTGAGCCCAAAGGGCGGAGGTCACCACGGGTTATTGGGCCCAGTGGGGGTGGGAGCGGGCTGGGCATTCCTCAAGGGGCCGGCATTTGGAGAAAGGGGTCCTGATTCCAGTCCTCCTCGCTCCGGCTGCATGCTGAGTTCAACAAGACTTCCCGGAATCTGGGATCTTCCAATTTCCCCCTGTCCTGCTCGATTCCACACTGAGTTTCCATTCGCACATCTTCCCCGTCATAAAGATCGCCTACTTTCACCCCCATTTTAATAACTCACCTCTACCCCTTCCCTGAGCTCAGTTGCTTCTGAAACCTCCTCCCCCTACCCTCCCAGTCAGCCTTAGTTAACTCCAAACTCAGCTGGCCGCTATCCCGTCTTGTGGAAGCTCCCCCCCCCCCCCCCCCCCCCCCAGGACTCTGGTCCACCAGTCCCCCCTCGCCAACGCCACGCTGACCAATATCGCCTCCAGGCGGAGTAAAATTCTCATCGCCCATCTCCTCCAGTTGAGCAAGCCCACCGAGATCTCTGCACCCCTCCAAATCCGACCTCCCGCACGTTCCCCCATTCCCATCACTCCACCATTGCACCTTCAGCTGCCTGAGAGGTCCTCCCTGAATTCCCTCCCTGAACCTCTCTCCCCCCCCTTAAGACATTCCTTAAAACTGACCACTTGGGCCAAGAATCTTGCTCGCTCGTCCTCATGTCTCCACAGGCGGTCCTAGCGTAAAGGTAGCTGGCATTGCAAGGGTTAAGGTTGGTCTGGGAACAGTGTACAAGGACAACCCATACATGGCACAAGCACGGTAGCAGTGGGCAGCACGGTAGCACAGTGGATAGCACAATTGCTTCACAGCTCCAGGGACCCAGGTTCGATTCCCGGCTTGGGTCACTGTCTGTGCAGAGTCTGCACGTCCTCCCCGTGTCTGCGTGGGTTTCCTCCGGCTGCTCCGGTTTCCTCCCACAGTCCAAAGATGTGAGGGTTAGGTGGGTTGGCCGTGATAAATTGCCCTTAGTGTCCAAAAATTGCTCTTAGTGTTGGGTGGGGTTACTGGGTTATGGGGATAGGGTGGAGGTGTGGGCTTGGGTAGGGTGCTCTTTCCAAGAGCTGGTGCAGACTCCATGGGCCAAATGCCTCCTTCTGCACTGTAAATTCTATGAAGTCAGGAGTGTGAGGGAATACTCTCCACTTGCCTGGATGAGCGCAGCTCCAACAACACTCAAGAAGCTCGACACCATCCAGGACAAAGCAGCCCCGCTTGATTGGCTCCCCTTCCACAAACATTCACTCCCTCCCCCACCGACGCATAGAACATAGAACATAGAAAATACAGCACAGAACAGGCCCTTCGGCCCACGATGTTGTGCCGAACCTTTGTCCTAGTTAATCATAGATTATCATTGAATTTACAGTGCAGAAGGAGGCCATTCGGCCCTTTGAGTCTGCACCGGCTCTTGGAAAGAGACATACCCAAACTCAACACCTCCACCCAACACCAAGGGCAATTTGGACATTAAGGGCAATTTATCATTGGCCAATTCACCTAACCCGCACATCTTTGGACTGTGGGAGGAAACCGGAGCACCCGGAGGAAACCCACGCAGACACGGGGAGGACGTGCAGACTCCGCACAGACAATGACCCAAGCCGGAATTGAACCTGGGACCATGGAGCTGTGAAGCAATTGCGCTATCCACAATGCTACCGTGCTGCCCTTGAGAACAAATAAATCTACACTATATCATTTTACCGTCATCCATGTACCTATCCAATAGCTGCTTGAAGGTCCCTAACGTTTCCGACTCAACTACTTCCACAGGCAGTGCATTCCATGCCCCCACTACTCTCTGGGTAAAGAACCTACCTCTGATATCCCTCCTATATCTTCCACCTTTCACCTTAAATTTATGTCCCCTTGTAATGGTTTGTTCCACCCGGGGAAAAAGTCTCTGACTGTCTACTCTATCTATTCCCCTGATCATCTTATAAACCTCTATCAAGACGCACAGTGGCAGCCGTGTGTACCGTCTACAAGATGCACTGCAGCAACTCACCAAGGTTCCTCAGGCAGCACCTTCCAAACCCACGACCTCTACCATCTAGAAGGACGAGGGCAGCAGATACCAGGGAACCCCACCACCTGGAGGTTCCCCTCCGAGTCGCTCCCCACCCCGACTGGGAAATATATCGGCCGTTCCTTCACTGTCGCTGGGGCAAAACCCTGGATCTCCCTAACAGCACAGTGGGTGTACCTACACCACAGGGACTGCAGCGGCTCAAGGAGGCGGCTCACCATCTTCTCAAGGGGCAAATAGGGGTGGGCAATAAATGAATTAAAAATGCACAACCCACAGTGTGATATAAAGAGTCACATGAGCAGAGCACAGAGAGGGTTGTGGATTGGACAGAGACCTGTGTTGTAGCCAGCACGGAGTTAGCTCCTAGGATGGACTGTACTGCCCACGGTGTGATGTAAAGAGTGACGTGGGCAGAGTTGCGAGGGAGTTGCGGGCAGAACACAGACCTGTACGGAAACCAGCATGGGAGTTTTCCTGAGCTTAGACTGCATACGCGCGCGTGCTTACGTTTTATCAGCGAACACTGAACGTTTTTTTTTATTAAATATTTTATTGAAAATTTTTGGTCAACCAACACAGTACATTGTGCATCCTTTACACAATATTATAACAACACAAATAACAATGACCTATTTTATAAACAAAAAATGAATAAATAATAAATAACAAAAATGAAAACTAGCCCTAATTGGCAACTGCCTTATCACAAGTAACACTCTCCAAAAATATAATTTAACAGTCCAATATATAATTATCTGTAGCAACGATCTATACATACTATACAGTATATATTAACAACCCTGAGCGTCCTTCTGGTTCCTCCTCCCCCCCCACCCCTCCCCCCCCCCCCCCCCCCCCCCCCCCGATCCTGGGCTGCTGCTGCTGCCTTCTTTTTCCCATTCCGTCTATCTTTCTGCGAGGTATTCGACGAACGGTTGCCACCGCCTGGTGAACCCTTGAGCCGACCCCCTTAGAACGAACTTAATCCGCTCTAGCTTTATAAACCCCGCCATGTCATTTATCCAGGTCTCCACCCCCGGGGGCTTGGCTTCTTTCCACATTAGCAATATCCTGCGCCGGGCTACTAGGGACGCAAAGGCCAAAACATCGGCCTCTCTCGCCTCCTGCACTCCCGGCTCTTGTGCAACCCCAAATATAGCCAACCCCCAGCTTGGTTCGACCCGGACTCCTACTACTTTTGAAAGCACCTTTGTCACCCCCATCCAAAACCCCTGTAGTGCCGGGCATGACCAAAACATATGGGTATGATTCGCTGGGCTTCTCGAGCACCTCGCACACCTATCCTCCACCCCAAAAAATTTACTGAGCCGTGCTCCAGTCATATGTGCCCTGTGTCATATCTTAAACTGAATCAGGCTTAGCCTGGCACACGAGGACGACGAGTTTACCCTGCTTAGGGCATCTGCCCGCAGCCCCTCCTCGATCTCCTCCCCTAGCTCTTCTTCCCATTTCCCTTTTAGTTCATCTACCATAGTCTCCCCTTCGTCTCTCATTTCCCTATATATATCTGACACCTTACCATCCCCCACCCATGTCTTTGAGATCACTCTGTCCTGCACCTCTTGTGTCGAGAGCTGCGGGAATTCCCTCACCTGTTGCCTCGCAAAAGCCCTCAGTTGCATATACCTGAATGCATTCCCTTGGGGCAACCCATATTTCTCGGTCAGCGCTCCCAGACTCGCGAACTTCCCATCCACAAACAGATCTTTCAGTTGCGTTATTCCTGCTCTTTGCCACATTCCATATCCCCCATCCATTCCCCCCGGGGCAAACCTATGGTTGTTTCTTATTGGGGACCCCCCCAAGGCTCCAGTCTTTCCCCTATGCCGTCTCCACTGTCCCCAAATCTTCAGTGTAGCCACCACCACCGGGCTTGTGGTGTAGTTCCTCGGTGAGAACGGCAATGGGGCTGTCACCATAGCCTGTAGGCTAGTCCCCCTACAGGACGCCCTCTCTAATCTCTTCCACGCCGCTCCCTCCTCCTCTCCCATCCACTTACTCACCATTGAAATATTAGCGGCCCAATAATACTCACTTAGGCTCGGTAGTGCCAGCCTCCCCCATCCCTGCTACGCTGTAAGAATCCCTTCCTCACTCTCGGGGTCTTCCCGGCCCACACAAAACCCATGATGCTCTTTTCAATCCTTTTAAAAAAAGCCTTCGTAATCACCACCGGGAGGCACTGAAACACAAAGAGGAATCTCGGGAGGACCACCATCTTAACCGCCTGCACCCTCCCTGCCATTGACAGGGATACCATATCCCATCTCTTGAAATCCTCCTCCATCTGTTCCACCAACCGCGTTAAATTTAACCTATGCAATGTGCCCCAATTCTTAGCTATCTGGATCCCCAGGTAACGAAAGTCCCTTGTTACCTTCCTCAATGGTAGGTCCTCTATTTCTCTACTCTGCTCCCCTGGATGCACCACAAACAACTCACTTTTCCCCATGTTCAATTTATACCCTGAAAAATCCCCAAACTCCCCAAGTATCCGCATTATTTCTGGCATCCCCTCCGCCGGGTCCGCCACGTATAGTAGCAAATCGTCCGCATACAAAGATACCCGGCGTTCTTCTCCTCCCCTGAGTATTCCCCTCCACTTCTTGGAACCCCTCAACGCTATCGCCAGGGGCTCAATCGCCAGTGCAAACAATAATGGGGACAGAGGGCATCCCTGCCTTGTCCCTCTATGGAGCCGAAAATATGCAGATCCCCGTCCATTCGTGACCACGCTCGCCACTGGGGCCCTATACAACAGCTGCACCCATCTAACATACCCCTCTCCAAAACCAAATCTCCTCAACACCTCCCACAAATAATCCCACTCCACTCTATCAAATGCTTTCTCAGCATCCATCGCCACTACTATCTCCGTTTCTCCCTCTGGTGGGGCCATCATCATTACCCCTAACAACCTCCGTATATTCGTGTTCAGCTGTCTCCCCTTCACAAACCCAGTTTGGTCCTCGTGGACCACCCCCGGGACACATTCCTCTATTCTCATTGCCATTACCTTGGCCAGGACCTTGGCATCTACATTTAGGAGGGAAATAGGTCTATAGGACCCGCATTGTAGCGGGTCCTTTTCCTTCTTTAAGAGAAGCGACATCATTGCTTCAGACATAGTCGGGGGCAGTTGTCCCCTTTCCTTTGCCTCATTAAAGGTCCTCGTCAGTACCGGGGCGAGCAAGTCCACATATTTTCTATAGAATTCGACTGGGAATCCATCCGGTCCCGGGGCCTTTCCCGCCTGCATGCTCCTAATTCCTTTCACCACTTCTTCTACCTCGATCTGTGCTCCCAGTCCCACCCTTTCCTGCTCTTCCACCTTGGGAAATTCCAGCCGATCCAAGAAGCCCATCATTCTCTCCCTCCCATCCGGGGGTTGAGCTTCATATAATTTTTTATAAAATGTCTTGAACACTCCATTCACTCTCTCCGCTCCCCGCTCCATCTCTCCTTCCTCATCCCTCACTCCCCCTATTTCCCTCGCTGCTCCCCTTTTCCTCAATTGGTGTGCCAGCAACCTGCTCACCTTCTCCCCATATTCGTACTGTACACCCTGTGCCTTCCTCCATTGTGCCTCTGCAGTGCCTGTAGTCAGCAAGTCAAATTCTACATGTAGCCTTTGCCTTTCCCTGTACAGTCCCTCCTCCGGTGCTTCCGCATATTGTCTGTCCACCCTCAAAAGTTCTTGCAGCAACCGCTCCCGTTCCTTACTCTCCTGCTTCCCTTTATGTGCCCTTATTGATATCAGCTCCCCTCTAACCACCGCCTTCAACGCCTCCCAGACCACTCCCACCTGGACCTCCCCATTATCATTGAGTTCCAAGTACTTTTCAATGCACCCCCTCACCCTTAGACACCCCCCTCATCTGCCATTAGTCCCATGTCCATTCTCCAGGGTGGGCGCCCTCCTGTTTCCTCCCCTATCTCCAAGTCCACCCAGTGTGGAGCGTGATCCGAAATGGCTATAGCCGTATACTCCGTTCCCCTCACCTTCGGGATCAATGCCCTACCCAGCACAAAAAAGTCTATTCGCGAGTAGACTTTATGGACATAGGAGAAAAACGAGAACTCCTTACTCCTAGGTCTGCTAAATCTCCACGGGTCTACACTTCCCATCTGCTCCATAAAATCTTTAAGTACCTTGGCTGCTGCCGGCCTCCTTCCAGTCCTGGACTTCGACCTATCCAGCCCCGGTTCCAACACCGTATTAAAATCTCCCCCCATTATCAGCTTTCCCATCTCTAGGTCCGGAATGCGTCCTAGCATCCGCCTCATAAAATTGGCATCATCCCAGTTCGGGGCATATACGTTTACCAAAACCACCGTCTCCCCCTGTAGTTTGCCACTCACCATCACGTATCTGCCCCCGTTATCCGCCACTATAGTCTTTGCCTCGAACATTACCCGCTTCCCCACTAATATAGCCACCCCCCTGTTTTTCGCATCTAGCCCCGAATGGAACACCTGCCCCACCCATCCTTTGCGTAGCCTAACCTGGTCTATCAGTTTCAGGTGCGTTTCCTGTAATATAACCACATCTGCCTTAAGTTTCTTAAGGTGTGCGAGTACCCGTGCCCTCTTTATTGGCCCGTTCAGCCCTCTCACGTTCCACGTGATCAGCCGAGTTGGGGGGCTTCCTACCCCCCCCCCCCCTTGTCGATTAGCCATCACCTTTTTCCAGCTCCTCACCCGGTTCCCACGCAGCTGTATCTCCCCCAGGCGGTGCCCCCCCGCCCATCCTCTCCCATACCAGCTCCCCCCTCTCCCCAGCAGCAGCAACCCAGTAATTCCCCCCTCCCACCCCCCCCGCTAGCGTAATTACTCCCCCCATGTTGCTCCCAGAAGTCAGCAAACTCTGGCTGACCTCGGCTTCCCCCCGTGACCTCGGCTCGCACCGTGCGACGCCCCCTCCTTCCTGCTTCTCTATTCCCGCCATGATTATCATAGCGCGGGAACCAAGCCCGCGCTTCTCCCTTGGCCCCGCCCCCAATGGCCAACGCCCCATCTCCTCCACCTCCCCTCCTCCCCCCATCACCACCTGTGGGAGAGAGAAAAGTTACCACATCGCAGGATTAGTACATAAAACCCCTCTTTGCCCCCCACATTCGCCCCACCACTTTGTTCGAACGTTCTTTTTAATAACCCGCTCATTCCAGTTTTTCTTCCACAATAAAAGTCCACGCTTCATCCGCCGTCTCAAAGTAGTGGTGCCTCCCTCGATATGTGACCCACAGTCTTGCCGGTTGCAGCATTCCAAATTTTATCTTCTTTTTATGAAGCACCGCCTTGGCCCGATTAAAGCTCGCCCTCCTTCTCGCCACCTCCGCACTCCAGTCTTGATAAACGCGGATCACCGCGTTCTCCCATTTACTGCTCCGAGTTTTCTTCGCCCATCTAAGGACCCTCTCTATCCTTAAAACGGAGGAATCTCACCACTATGGCTCTGGGAATTTCTCCTGCTCTCGGTCCTCGCGCCATCACTCGGTATGCTCCCTCCACCTCCAACGGACCCGCCGGGGCCTCCGCTCCCATTAACGAGTGCAGCATCGTGCTCACATATGCCCCGACGTCCGCTCCCTCCACACCTTCAGGAAGACCAAGAATCCTCAGGTTGTTCCTCCTTGCGTTGTTTTCCAGTGCCTCCAACCTTTCCACACATCGTTTCTGATGTGCCTCCTGCGTCTCCGTCTTCACCACCAGGCCCTGTATATCGTCCTCATTCTCGGCTGCCTTTGCCTTCACGACCCGAAGCTCCCGCTCCTGGGTCTTTTGTTCCTCCTTTAGCCCTTCGATCGCCTGTAGTATCGGGGCCAACAGCTCTTTCTTCATTTCCTTTTTGATCTCTTCCACACAGCATTTCAAGAACTCTTGTTGTTCAGGGCCCCATGTTAAACTGCCACCTTCCGACGCCATCTTGGTTTTTGCTTGCCTTCCTTGCCGCTGTTCTAAAGGATCCACTGCAATCCGGCCACTCTCTCCTCCTTTTTCCATCCGTGTCCAGGGGGGATTCCCTTCTGGTTTACCGCACAGTGTTTTTAGCCGTCAAAATTGCCGTTGGGGCTCCTATCAAGAGCCCAAAAGTCCGTTTCACAGGGAGCTGCCGAAACGTGCGACGCAGCTGGTCATCGCCGCACCCGGAAGTCGTCCGAACACTGAACGTTTAACCATACGAGACTCAGAGCCTATACTTGAGAGGGGCACGGGCGGTTTCAACGGTAAATATCACTGCGAGATAGTTGCTGGAGGCCGCACAGCTCTCTGAATAATCTGGCTGGGCCCACGAGAGAAATCAGGCCAACTGGGGTTAATAACGTCTGGATTTTCTTTGAACATGTTTAATCTCCCTTCTGTCCTGGCAGGGAGTGAAACACACCTCCTTCTCCGTCTACAGGCGGCAGAACGGGCAGGAGGAAGATCAGAGGGAAGTCCTGAAGGACGAGGCGGGGGAGTTTGCAGTCGCCAGTGAAGTGGTGGGACTGAGTGTGCAGAGGTCCCTGGACCGGAAGAAAGCCTTGATGTACTTGGTGCTGGTCTCACTCTTCCTCCTGATTATCGGTGAGTGGCCCCAGCTCCGGGTCCCTGAGGGAGGTCGGGACCCAGGCATTACGTCAGTCCAGCGTGGGTCCCCCCGTTCCCCCGTCCCCCGCCCCCCGGCCCCCCCCCCCACCACCTCAGGGCCCAGCTAGGCCATGGCTCTGCCTGCGCGGAGCGGCCATTCTGGACGACTGCCCGAGAACCGCCGCTCACTGCGGGATCCTGCTGTGCCCGTCGCGCTCAGCCTTAACTGCCCCTTCAACTAAGGGGGCTCGCTGGGCCATTTCAGAGCAGCAGTTAAAGAGTCAACCGCATGGGAATGTGGGCTCGTCTCCGCGGGGAGCGGGGGGAATGTGGGACTCGCTCCCACGGGGAGTGGGGAGAATGTGGGACTCGCTCCCACAGGGAGTGGGGAGAATGTGGGACTCGCTCCCACAGGGAGTGGGGAGAATGTGGGACTCGCTCCCACGGGGAGTGGGGAGAATGTGGGACTCACTCCCACAGGGAGTGGGGAGAATGTGGGACTCGCTCCCACAGGGATTGGGGAGAATGTGGGACTCGCTCCCACAGGGAGTGGGGAGAATGTGGGACTCGCTCCCACGGGGAGTGGGGAGAATGTGGGACTCGCTCCCACGGGGAGTGGGGAGAATGTGGGACTCACTCCCACGGGGAGTGGGGAGAATGTGGAACTCGCTCCCACGGGGAGTGAGGAGAATGTGGGACTCGCTCCCACAGGGAGTGGGGAAAATGTGAGACTCGCTCCCACAGGGAGTGGGGAGAATGTGAGACTCGCTCCCACAGGGAGTGGGGAGAATGTGGGACTGTCTCCCACGGGGAGCGGGGAGAATGTGAGACTCGCTCCCACAGGGAGTGGGGAGAATGTGGGACTGTCTCCCACGGGGAGCGGGGCGAATGTGAGACTCGTTCCCACAGGGAGTGGGGAGAATGTGAGACTCGCCCCTACAGGGAGTGGGGAGAATGTGGGACTCGCTCCCACGGGGAGTGGGGGAGAATGTGGGACTCGCTCCCACGGGGAGTGGGGAGAATGTGGGACTCGCCCCCACGGGGAGTGGGGGGAATGTGGAACTCGCTCCCACGGGGAGTGGGGAGAATGTGGGACTCGCTCCCCCGGGGAGTGGGGAGAATGTGGTACTCATGGACTGTTCTCTCTGTATTTCTCTCTTATATGCATGCAGCCTTCATACTTGGATACGTAAGCTCTCGGGATAACTGCAAGGCCTGTTCAGAGGCTGAGGAAGCGAGTGAGGAGCCTCTGAGAGGGGACGGCTGTGATTACTATCAGTACCCTGACACGAGCTCGGAGGACATCCTGTACTGGGGAGACCTCAAAGCCATGCTGAAAAAATACCTTGATGGGCGGGAGATCGCCGAAACTACCAGGTAGGCCCTTGCCGTCCCTTCTCGTCGCCCGATTCGCACCAAATCGCCCAGCCCCGAGAGAGGCCATTCAGCCCACCTGGCCCATTGTAATGTTGGTGCCCCACACCACCCTCCTCCTCATCCCCTCTCGTCCCCTTCCCCCATATCGTTCACCTTCCAGTTGGGCACTTCGCAGCCCTGGGGACTCGACGTTGAGTTGGGCAGCTTTTGACGTTAGAACGCGACCTTCCTCCTCCACCGTCAACCCGCGTTTCTCATTTTTGAATGTCCCACGCATGTGTTGCGTCAACGCAAAGAGCCCCCTCCCAAACCAGGCCAAAGTCTTTTATTCTTAAGGTTGCTACTTAATTGTTGCAGTTTAGTTTTGAAGAAGTGTCACAGGACTCAAAAAGTTAACTTTGCTTCGCTCCTAATAGGAACTGCCGGACCCGCTGAGTTCTTTCCAGGGTCCTCTGTTCTCGTTTCCGGCACCCGCGATATTTCCGTTCTTGTCCCCATATCCTTCTATTTCTTTCTCCTCAGCCCCGTGGCGTTGGAGAACTGTTCCGCTGCGTTGCTCAGACAGCGGCCTTGTGGAGCGCTGGGTAACGTCCCCAACTGTGGACCAGACGCCCGGGGTTCAAGTCCCACCCCAGGGCTCAGTGCCCAAGGACAATGCACTCACACCCCCGCCCAAAAATGGTCGAAGGGTCAACCAGCGGAATCCTTCCAAAGACGGCTGGCAGTAAGAGCGGGTCTGAGTGGCGGTAAGAGTGGGAGAGACCCCTGGTCCACGCTTGATGCGGAGTGACGCCCACTCCCCTTCAAGCTAACAGCCTCTGGTGACAGTCTAGCGACCTGCCCCAGGAATAATTAGCCGCGGAGAGGGACAAAAGCCTGCCTTAGCTCGTCACTGGGCGTGCAAAGAGCTTTGGAACATTGCTCAGTGTAACTAACGCATCTCCAGCAACCAGTTTTCCTTTCGCCTGGGAACTACATCCTCCCCTCCTCTTCCCGATCCGTACATGACACCTGCCCACACAAACAGCAATATCTTCCGGAGGTATAGAACATAGAACATAGAAAATACAGCACAGAACAGGCCCTTCGGCCCACGATGTTGTGCCGAACCTTTGTCCTAGATTAATCATAGATTATCACAGAATTTACAGTGCAGAAGGCGGCCATTCGGCCCATTGAGTCTGCACCATTGAGTCTTGGAAAGAGCACCCCACCCAAACCCAACACCTCCACCCAACACCAAGGGCAATTTTGGACACTAAGGGCAATTTATCACGGCCAATCCACCTAACCTGCACATCTTTGGACTGTGGGAGGAAACCGGAGCACCCGGAGGAAACCCACGCAGACACGGGGGAGGATGTGCAGACTCCGCACAGACAGTGACCCAAGCCGGGAATTGAACCTAGGACCCTGGAGCTGTGAAGCAATTGCGCTATCCACAATGCTACCGTGCTGCCCTTAAGAACAAATAAATCTACACTATAGGTATGTGTTGGTTCTACTTGCTGACCATTTCTCTTGAGCTCTGTCTTGGAGTCATTTAGACGCCCAAAGTGACGGCTGTTCACCCATCAGCAGATTCGTGTGGTTTTGTGACATGCAGCCAGAGCAAGTTCTTTACTCCTAAGCAATCATTTCAGCAAATTGAATCAGATCATAGAATTTACAGTGCAGAAGGAGGCCATTCGGCCCATCGAGTCTGCACCGGCTCTTTTGAAAGAGCACCCTACATAAGGTCAACACCTCCACCCTATCCCCATAACCCAGTAACCCCACCCAACACTAAGGGCAATTTTGGACACAAAGGGCAATTTTGGACACTAAGGGCAATTTTAGCATGACCAATCCACCTAACCTGCACATCTTTGGACTGTGGGAGGAAACCGGAGCACCCGGAGGAAACCCACGCACACACACGGGGAGGACGTGCAGACTCCGCACAGACAGTGAACCAGGCCGGGAATCGAACCTGGGACCCTGGAGCTGTGAAGCAATTGTGCTAACCACCGTGCTACCATGCTGCCCTTAGTGGACTGACAAGTGGCCAGTTACATTCGTGCCACACAAGTGGCAGGCAATGACCTTCTCCAGCAAGCGAGGGTCTAACCATCGCCCCTTGACATTCGATGGCATCACCATCGCTGAATCCCCCACTATCAACATCCTGGGGGTTACCATTGATCAGAAACTGAACTGGACCCAGCCACATTAATACTGTGGCTACCAGAGCAGGTCAGAGGCTGGGAATCCTGCGGAGGGTAACTCGCCTCCTGACCCCCCCCAAAGCCTGTCCACCATCTACAAGGCACAAGTCAGGAGTGTGATGGAATACTCTCCACTTGCCTGGATGAGCGCAGCTCCAACAACACTCAAGAAGCTCGACACCATCCAGGACAAAGCAGCCCCGCTTGATTGGCTCCCCCTTCCACAAACATTCACTCCCTCCCCCACCGACGCACAGTGGCAGCCGTGTGTACCGTCTACAAGATGCACTGCAGCAACTCACCAAGGTTCCTCAGGCAGCACCTTCCAAACCCACCACCTCTACCATCTAGAAGGACAAGAGCAGCAGTAACCTGGGAACCCCACCACCTGGAGGTTCCCCTCCGAGTCGCTCCCCGTCTCGTCTGGGAAATATATCGGCCGTTCCTTCACTGTCGCTGGGTCGAAACCCTGGAACTCCCTCCCTAACAGCACAGTGGGTGTACCTACACCGCAGGGACTGCAGCGGGTTCCAGATGACAGCTCACCAGCGACATCCCACATCCCATAAATTAATATTTTAAAAACTAAACTCCGATAAAAGGTAAACAGAATACCCCACATCTTCTAGTTAAAACCCAGTCAACACCCGTACATCACCTACATTGCCGATGAACCTTGTTAACTTCTGATGTTCATTTGTACGTTTCCCCTCCACTCCCCCGCCGACCCTTTGAGATTCTGAAACTGCCCAGAGTATCACTTAATCCACCCCCTCCCATTGGCATCCATACCCCAGGTGCGATCGGCACTGGGCTCATATAAAAATGCCAATCCCTCATAAGCGATTGGGTAGGTGCGATGTGGGTTCATTTATTAACACTGGGCACATGGGGATCGTTATACAATGGGTGGACTGCTGGAAGGCACCAGAGCTGTGCTGCGTTCCGCTCAAAGTCAAAAGTGAAACTGAGTCTGGGTTGAATGACACTCGTCCGGCAACCGAGACACCCCAGGCTCCATTTGATCGCTGATCCTGAGTGGGATCATGAAGGGCGATTGGACAAAGAGCCAGGGAGGAGATGATGAGAAATGATTTTTGAAGCAGCAAGTTGTGGTCTCGAATGCGCTGTCTGGATGAACGCGGGCAGATCCGATCGCGAATTTCAAAAGGGAGAAACGGGTGAAGTAGATGAGGGAGTGAAATGTGCAGATCGGCGGAGTAGGAGAAGTCGCCAAGAGAGCCCGAAGGGGAAGGGTGGGCTTAATGGCCGCCAATGCCCAGAATAGGCATGGCAGAAACAGGCGTGACTTTTGTCACAACACAGGAACTAACAGCGCAAAAACCCTCTTCTTTGCAGGATCATGAGCAAAACGTCCCACCCAGCAGGTTCCCCACAACTCCAGGAACTTACCAAAATGATCTACGGAAAGCTCAACTCCTTCCAGCTTAATCACGTCTGGGCAGATTCACATTACGTCACACTGCCGTTCCCAGACAGGTAGGTACAACGGTCAATGCATAGTACACCCCTCACTGTAACACTCTGATATACCCCACACCCCTCACTGTAACACTCTGATATACCCCACACCCCTCACTGTAACACTCTGATATACCCCACACCCCTCACTGTAACACTCTGATATACCCCACACCCCTCACTGTAACACTCTGATATACCCCACACCCCTCACTGTAACACTCTGATATACCCCACACCCCTCACTGTAACACACTGATATACCCCACACCCCTCACTGTAACACTCTGATATACCCCACACCCCTCACTGTAACACTCTGATATACCCCACACCCCTCACTGTAACACACTGATATACCCCACACCCCTCACTGTAACACACTGATATACCCCACACCCCTCACTGTAACACACTGATATACCCCACACCCCTCACTGTAACACTCTCTGATATACCCCACACCCCTCACTGTAACACTGATATACCCCACACCCCTCACTGTAACACTGATATACCCCACACCCCTCACTGTAACACTCTGATATACCCCACACCCCTCACTGTAACACTCTGATATACCCCACACCTCTCACTGTAACACTCTGATATACCCCACACCCCTCACTGTAACACTGATATACCCCACACCCCTCACTGTAACACTCTGATATACCCCACACCCCTCACTGTAACACTGATATACCCCACACCCCTCACTGTAACACTCTGATATACCCCACACCCCTCACTGTAACATTCTGATATACCCCACACCCCTCACTGTAACACTCTGATATACCCCACACCCCTCACTGTAACACTGATATACCCCACACCCTCACTGTAACACTCTCTGATATACCCCACACCCCTCACTGTAACACTCTCTGATATACCCCACACCCCTCACTGTAACACTCTGATATACCCCACACCCCTCACTGTAACACTCTGATATACCCCACACCCCTCACTGTAACACTCTCTGATATACCCCACACCCCTCTCTGTAACACTGATATACCCCACACCCCTCACTGTAACACTGATATACCCCACACCCCTCACTGTAACACTGATATACCCCACACCCCTCACTGTAACACTCTGATATACCCCACACCCCTCACTGTAACACTCTGATATACCCCACACCCCTCACTGTAACATTCTGATATACCCCACACCCCTCACTGTAACACTGATATACCCCACACCCCTCACTGTAACACTGATATACCCCACACACCTCACTGTAACACTCTCTGATGTACCCCACACTCCTCACTGTAACACTCTGATATACCCCACACCCCTCACTGTAACACTGATATACCCCACACCCCTCACTGTAACACTCTGATATACCCCACACCCCTCACTGTAACACTCTGATATACCCCACACCTCTCACTGTAACACTCTGATATACCCCACACCCCTCACTGTAACACTGATATACCCCACACTCCTCACTGTAACACTCTGATATACCCCACACCTCTCACTGTAACACTCTGATATACCCCACACCTCTCACTGTAACACTCTGATATACCCCACACCCCTCACTGTAACACTCTGATATACCCCCACACCCCTCACTGTAACACTCTGATATACCCCCACACCCCTCACTGTAACACTGATATACCCCACACTCCTCACTGTAACACTCTGATATACCCCACACCTCTCACTGTAACACTCTGATATACCCCACACCCCTCACTGTAACACTCTGATATACCCCCACACCCCTCACTGTAACACTCTGATATACCCAACACCCCTCACTGTAACACTCTCTGATATACGCCACACCCCTCACTGTAACACTGATATACCCCACACCCCTCACTGTAACACTCTGATATACCTCACACCCCTCACTGTAACACTCTGATATACCCCACACCCCTCACTGTAACTCTGATATACCCCACACCTCTCACTGTAACACTCTGATATACCCCACACCCCTCATTGTAACACTCTCTGATATACCCCACACCCCTCACTGTAACACACTGATATACCCCTCACCCCTCACTGTAACAATGATATACCCCACACCCCTCACTGTAACACTCTGATATACCCCGACACCCCTCACTGTAACACTCTGATATACCCCTCACCCCTCACTGTAACACTGATATACCCCACACCCCTCACTGTAACACTCTCTGATATACCCCACACCCCTCACTGTAACACTCTGATGTACCCCACACCCCTCATTGTAACACTCTCTGATATACCCCACACCCCTCACCGTAACACTCTCTGATATACCCCACACCCCTCACTGTAACACTGATATACCCCACACCCCTCACTGTAACACTCTAATATACCCCACACCCCTCACTGTAACACCCTGATATACCCCACTCCCCTCACTGTAACACTCTGATATACCCCACACCCCTCACTGTAACACACTGATATACCCCACACCCCTCACTGTAACACTCTGATATACCCCACACACCTCACTGTAACACTCTAATATACGCCACACCCCTCACTGTAACACCCTGATATACCCCACTCCCCTCACTGTAACACTCTGATGTACCCCACACCCCTCACTGTAACACACTGATATACCCCACACCCCTCACTGTAACACTCTCTGATATACCCCACACCCCTCACTGTAACACTCTGATATACCACACACCCCTCACTTTAACACTCTGATATACCCCACACCCCTCACTGTAACACTCTCTGATATACCCCACACCCCTGACTGTAACACTCTCTGATAGACCCCACACCCCTCACTGTAACACTCTATGATGTACCCCACACCCCTCACTGTAACACTCTCTGATATACCCCACACCCCTCACTTTAACACTCTGATATACCCCACACCCCTCACTGTAACACTCTCTGATATACCCCACACCCCTGACTGTAACACTCTCTGATATTCCCCACACCCCTCACTGTAACACTCTCTGATATACCCCACACCCCTCACTGAAACACTGATATACCCCACACCCCTCACTGTAACACACTGATATACCCCACACACCTCACTGTAACACTCTCTGATATACCCCACACCCCTCACTGTAACACACTGATATACCCAACATCCCTCAGTGTAACACTCTGATATACCCCACACCCCTCACTGTAACACTGATATACCCCACACACCTCACTGTAACATTCTGATATACCCCACACCCCTCACTGGAACACTCTGATATACCCCACACCCCTCATTGTAACACTCTCTGATATACCCCACACCCCTCACTGTAACACTCTCTGATATACCCCACACACGTCACTGTAACACTCTCTGATATACCCCTCACTGTAACACTCTGATGTACCCCACACCCCTCACTGCAACACTCTCTGATATACCCCACACCCCTCACTGTAACACTCTGATATACCACACACCCCTCACTTTAACACTCTGATATACCCCACACCCCTCACTGTAACACTCTCTGATATACCCCACACCCCTGACTGTAACACTCTCTGATAGACCCCACACCCCTCACTGTAACACTCTCTGATATACCCCACACCCCTCACTGTAACACTCTCTGATATACCCCACACCCCTCACTTTAACACTCTGATATACCCCACACCCCTCACTGTAACACTCTCTGATATACCCCACACCCCTGACTGTAACACTCTCTGATATTCCCCACACCCCTCACTGTAACACTCTCTGATATACCCCACACCCCTCACTGAAACACTGATATACCCCACACCCCTCACTGTAACACACTGATATACCCCACACACCTCACTGTAACACTCTCTGATATACCCCACACCCCTCACTGTAACACACTGATATACCCAACATCCCTCACTGTAACACTCTGATATACCCCACACCCCTCACTGTAACACTGATATACCCCACACACCTCACTGTAACATTCTGATATACCCCACACCCCTCACTGTAACACTCTGATATACCCCACACCCCTCATTGTAACACTCTCTGATATACCCCACACCCCTCACTGTAACACTCTCTGATATACCCCACACACGTCACTGTAACACTCTCTGATATACCCCTCAGTGTAACACTCTGATGTACCCCACACCCCTCACTGCAACACTCTCTGATATACCCCACACCCCTCACTGTAACACTCTGATATACCCCACACCCCTCACTGTAACACTCTCTGATATACCCCACACCCCTCTCTGTAACACTCTCTGATATACCCCACACCCCTCTCTGTAACATTGATATACCCCACACCCCTCACTGTAACACTCTGATATACCCCACACCCCTCACTGTAACACTCTGATATACCCCACACACCTCACTGTAACGCTGAGTTTTTTCCCACACCCCTCACTGTAACACTGATGTACCCCACATCCCGCACTGTAACACTCTCTGATATACCCCACACCCCTCACAGTAACACTGATATACCCCACAACCCTCACTGTAACACTCTCTGATATACCCCACACTGTTACACTCTCTGATCTACCCCACACCCCTCACTGTAACACTCTGATACACCCCACACCCCTCACTGTAACACTGATATACCCCACACACCTCTCTGTAACACTCTCTGATATACCCCACACCCCTCACTGTAACACACTGATATACCCAACATCCCTCACTGTAACACTCTGATATACCCCACACCCCTCACTGTAACACTGATATACCCCACACACCTCACTGTAACATTCTGATATACCCCACACCCCTCACTGTAACACTCTGATATACCCCACACCCCTCATTGTAACACTCTCTGATATACCCCACACCCCTCACTGTAACACTCTCTGATATACCCCACACACGTCACTGTAACACTCTCTGATATACCCCTCACTGTAACACTCTGATGTACCCCACACCCCTCACTGCAACACTCTCTGATATACCCCACACCCCTCACTGTAACACTCTGATATACCCCACACCCCTCACTGTAACACTCTCTGATATACCCCACACCCCTCTCTGTAACACTCTCTGATATACCCCACACCCCTCTCTGTAACATTGATATACCCCACACCCCTCACTGTAACACTCTGATATACCCCACACCCCTCACTGTAACACTCTGATATACCCCACACACCTCACTGTAACGCTGAGTTTTTTCCCACACCCCTCACTGTAACACTGATGTACCCCACATCCCGCACTGTAACACTCTCTGATATACCCCACACCCCTCATAGTAACACTGATATACCCCACAACCCTCACTGTAACACTCTCTGATACACCCCACACCCCTCACTGTTACACTCTCTGATCTACTCCACACGCCTCACTGGAACACTCTGATACACCCCACACCCCTCACTGTAACACTGATATACCCCACACACCTCACTGTAACACTCTCTGAAATACCCCACACACCTCACTGTAACACTCTCTGAAATACCCCACACACCTCACTGTAACACTCTCTGATGTACCCCACACCCCTCTCTGTAACACTCTCTGATATACCCCACACCCCACACTGTAACACTGATATACCCACACCCCTCACTGTAACACTGATATATCCAACACCCCTCACTGTAACACTCTGATATATCCCACACCCCTCCCTGTGACACTCTCTGATATACCCCACACCCCTCACTGTAACACTCTGATATCCCACACACCCCTCACTGTAACACTCTGATATACCACACACCCCTCACTGTAACACTGATATATCCCACACCCCTCACTGTAACACTCTCTGATATACCCCACACCCCTCACTGTAACACACTCTGATATACCCCACACCCCTCACTGTAACACACTGATATACCCCACACCCCTCACTGTAACACTCTCTGATATACCCCACACCCCTCACTGTAACACACTCTGATATACCCCACACCCCTCACTGTAATACTCTCTGATATACCCTACACCCCTCACTGTAACTCTGATATATCCCACACCCCTCACTGTAACACTGATATACCCCACACCCCTCACTGTAACACTGATATACCCCACACCCCTCACTGTGACACTGATATACCCCACACCCCTCATTGTAACACTCTCTGATATATCCCACAACCCTCACAGTAACACTCTCTGATATACCCCACACCCTTCACTGTAATACTGATATACCACACACCCCTCACTGTAACACTCTCTGATATACCCCACACCCCTCACTGTAACACTCTGATATACCCCACACCCCTCACTGTAACACTCTGCTATACCCCACACCCCTCACTGTAACACTATGATATACCCCACACCCCTCACTGTAACACTCTGATATACCCCACACCCCTCACTGTAACACTCTCTGATATACACCATACCCCTCACTGTAACGCTCTGATATACCCCACACCCCTCACTGTAACACTCTCTGATATACCCCACACCCCTCACTGTAACACACTCTGATATACCGCACACCCCTCACTGTAACACTCTCTGATATACCCCACACCCCTCACTGTAACTCTGATATATCCCACACCCCTCACTGTAACACTCTCTGATATACCCCACACCCCTCACTGTAACACTGATATACCCCACACCCCTCAATGTAACACTCTGATATACCCCACACCCCTCACTGTAACACTCTCTGATATACCCCACACACCTCACTGTAACACTCTCTGATATACCCCACACCCCTCACTGTAACACTCTCTGATATACCCCACACCCCTCACTGTAACACTGATATACCCCACACCCCTCACTGTAACACTCTGATATACCCCACACCCCTCACTGTAACACTCTCTGATATACCCCACACCCCTCACTGTAACACTGATGTACCCCACACCCCTCACTGTAACACTCTGATATACCCCACACCCCTCACTGTGACACTGATATACCCCACACCCCTCATTGTAACACTCTCTGATATATCCCACAACCCTCACAGTAACACTCTCTGATATACCCCACACCCTTCACTGTAACACTGATATACCACACACCCCTCACTGTAACACTCTCTGATATACCCCACACCCCTCACTGTAACACTCTGATATACCCCACACCCCTCACTGTAACACTCTGCTATACCCCACACCCCTCACTGTAACACTATGATATACCCCACACCCCTCACTGTAACACTCTGATATACCCCACACCCCTCACTGTAACACTCTCTGATATACCCCATACCCCTCACTGTAACGCTCTGATATACCCCACACCCCTCACTGTAACACTCTCTGATATACCCCACACCCCTCACTGTAACACACTCTGATATACCGCACACCCCTCACTGTAACACTCTCTGATACACCCCACACCCCTCACTGTAACTCTGATATATCCCACACCCCTCACTGTAACACTCTCTGATATACCCCACACCCCTCACTGTAACACTGATATACCCCACACCCCTCAATGTAACACTCTGATATACCCCACACCCCTCACTGTAACACTCTCTGATATACCCCACACACCTCACTGTAACACTCTCTGATATACCCCACACCCCTCACTGTAACACTCTCTGATATACCCCACACCCCTCACTGTAACACTGATATACACCACACCCCTCACTGTAACACTCTGATATACCCCACACCCCTCACTGTAACACTCTCTGATATACCCCACACCCCTCACTGTAACACTGATGTACCCCACACCCCTCACTGTAACACTCTGATATACTTCACACCCCTCACTGTAACACTCTGATATACCCCACACCCCTCACTGTAACACTCTGATATACCCCACACCCCTCACTGTAACACTGATATACCCCACACCCCTCACTGTAACACTGATATACCCCACACCCCTCACTGTAACACTCCGATGTACCCCGACACCCCTCACTGTAACACTCTGAAGTACCCGACACCCCTCACTGTAACACACTCTGATATACCCCACACCCCTCACTGTAACACTGATATACCCCACACCCCTCACTGTAACACTCTGATATACCCCACACCCCTCACTGTTACACTGATATACCCCACACCCCTCACTGTAACACTCTCTGATATACCCCACACCCCTCACTGTAACACTCTGATATACCCCACACACCTCACTGTTACACTGATATAACCCACACCCCTCACTGTAACACTGATATACCCCACACCCCTCACTGTAACACTGATATACCCCACACCCCTCACTGTAACACTGATATACCCCACACCCCTCACTGTAACACTGATATACCCCACACCCCTCACTGTAACACTCCGATGTACCCCGACACCCCTCATTGTAACACTCTGAAGTACCCGACACCCCTCACTGTAACACTCTCTGATATACCCCACACCCCTCACTGTAACACTGATATACTCCACACCCCTCACTGTAACACTCTCTGATATACCCCACACCCCTGACTGTAACACTGATATACCCCACACCCCTCACTGTAACACTCTGATATACCCGACACCCCTCACTGTAACACTCTCTGATATACCCCACACCCCTCACTGTAACACTCTGATATACCCCACACCCCTCACTGTAACACTGATATACCCCACACCCCTCACTGTAACACTCTCTGATATACCCCACACCCCTCACTGTAACACTCTGATATACCCCACACCCCTCACTGTAACACTCTGATATACCCCACACCCCTCACTGTAACACTCTGATATACCCCACACCCCTCACTGTAACACACTGATATACCCCACACCCCTCGCTGTAACACTGAAATACCCCACACCCCTCACTGTAACACTCTGATATACCCCACACCCCTCACTGTAACACTCTGATATACCCCACACCCCTCACTGTAACACTCTGATATACCCCACACCCCTCACTGTAACACTCTGATATACCCCACACCCCTCACTGTAACACACTCTGATATACCCCACACCCCTCACTGTAACACACTGATATACCCCACACCCCTCACTGTAACACTCTGATATACCCCACACCCCTCACTGTAACACTCTGATATACCCCACACCCCTCACTGTAACACTCTGATATACCCCACACCCCTCACTGTAACACTCTGATATACCCCACACCCCTCACTGTAACACACTCTGATATACCCCACACCCCTCACTGTAACACTCTCTGATATACCCCACACCCCTCACTGTAACACTCTGATATACCTCACACCCCTCACTGTAACACACTGATATACCCCACACCCCTCACTGTAACACTGATATACCCCACACCCCTCACTGTAACACTCTGATATACCCCACACCCCTCACTGTAACACTGAAATACCCCACACCCCTCACTGTAACACTGATATACCCCACACCCCTCACTGTAACTCTCTGATATACCCCACACCCCTCACTGTAACACTGATATACCCCACACCCCTCACTGTAACACTCTCTGATGTACCCCACACTCCTCACTGTAACACTCTGATATACCCCACACCCCTCACTGTAACACTCTGATATACCCCACACCCCTCACTGTAACACTTTGATATACCCCACACCCCTCACTGTAACACTGATATACCCCACACCCCTCACTGTAACACTCTGATATACCCCACACCCCTCACTGTAACACTCTGATATACCCCACACCCCTCACTGTAACACTCTGATATACCCCACACCCCTCACTGTAACACTCTGATATACCCCACACCCCTCACAGTAACACTCTCTGATATACCCCACACCCCTCACTGTAACACTCTGATATACCCCACACCCCTCACTGTAACACTCTCTGATATACCCCACACCCCTCACTGTAACACTGATATACCCCACACCCCTCACTGTAACACTGATATACCCCACACCCCTCACTGTAACACTCTGATATACCCCACACCCCTCACTGTAACACTCTCTGATATACCCCACACCCCTCACTGTAACACTGATATACCCCACACCCCTCACTGTAACACTGATATACCCCACACCCCTCACTGTAACACTGATATACCCCACACCCCTCACTGGAACACTCTGATATACCCCACACCCCTCACTGTAACACTGATATACCCCACACCCCTCACTGTAACACTGATATACCCCACACCCCTCACTGTAACACTCTGATATACCCCACACCCCTCACTGTAACGCTCTGATATATCCCACACCCCTCACTGTAACACTCTCTGATATACCCCACACCCCTCACTGTAACACTCTGATATACCCCACACCCCTCACAGTAACACTCTCTGATATACCCCACACCCCTCACTGTAACACTGATATACCCCACACCCCTCACTGTAACACTCTGATATACCCCACACCCCTCACTGTAACACACTCTGATATACCCCACACCCCTCACTGTAACACACTGATATACCCCACACCCCTCACTGTAACACTCTGATATACCCCACACCCCTCACTGTAACACTCTGATATACCCCACACCCCTCACTGTAACACTCTGATATACCCCACACCCCTCACTGTAACACTCTGATATACCCCACACCCCTCACTGTAACACACTCTGATATACCCCACACCCCTCACTGTAACACTCTCTGATATACCCCACACCCCTCACTGTAACACTCTGATATACCTCACACCCCTCACTGTAACACACTGATATACCCCACACCCCTCACTGTAACACTGATATACCCCACACCCCTCACTGTAACACTCTGATATACCCCACACCCCTCACTGTAACACTGAAATACCCCACACCCCTCACTGTAACACTGATATACCCCACACCCCTCACTGTAACTCTCTGATATACCCCACACCCCTCACTGTAACACTGATATACCCCACACCCCTCACTGTAACACTCTCTGATGTACCCCACACTCCTCACTGTAACACTCTGATATACCCCACACCCCTCACTGTAACACTCTGATATACCCCACACCCCTCACTGTAACACTTTGATATACCCCACACCCCTCACTGTAACACTGATATACCCCACACCCCTCACTGTAACACTCTGATATACCCCACACCCCTCACTGTAACACTCTGATATACCCCACACCCCTCACTGTAACACTCTGATATACCCCACACCCCTCACTGTAACACTCTGATATACCCCACACCCCTCACAGTAACACTCTCTGATATACCCCACACCCCTCACTGTAACACTCTGATATACCCCACACCCCTCACTGTAACACTCTCTGATATACCCCACACCCCTCACTGTAACACTGATATACCCCACACCCCTCACTGTAACACTGATATACCCCACACCCCTCACTGTAACACTCTGATATACCCCACACCCCTCACTGTAACACTCTCTGATATACCCCACACCCCTCACTGTAACACTGATATACCCCACACCCCTCACTGTAACACTGATATACCCCACACCCCTCACTGTAACACTAATATACCCCACACCCCTCACTGGAACACTCTGATATACCCCACACCCCTCACTGTAACACTGATATACCCCACAGCCCTCACTGTAACACTGATATACCCCACACCCCTCACTGTAACACTCTGATATACCCCACACCCCTCACTGTAACGCTCTGATATATCCCACACCCCTCACTGTAACACTCTCTGATATACCCCACACCCCTCACTGTAACACTCTGATATACCCCACACCCCTCACAGTAACACTCTCTGATATACCCCACACCCCTCACTGTAACACTGATATACCCCACACCCCTCACTGTAACACTCTGATATACCCCACACCCCTCACAGTAACACTCTCTGATATACCCCACACCCCTCACTGTAACACTCTCTGATATACCCCACACCCCTCACTGTGACACTCTCTGATATACCCCACACCCCTCACTGTAACACTCTGATATACCCCACACCCCTCACTGTAACACTCTGATATACCCCACACCCCTCACTGTAACACTCCGATGTACCCCGACACCCCTCACTGTAACACTCTCTGATATACCCCACACCCCTCACTGTAACACTCTGATATGCCCCATACCCCTCACTGTAACACTCTGATATACCCCACACCCCTCACTGTAACACTCTCTGATATTGTTTGACGTGAGATTGCTACTCAGGTTTTGTACATTGGGTGAATGGAGATCCTGCCAGTTCGGTTTTTCCCTGATGCCTGTAACCCGCTGGTGAGTAACTTGTGGCCGGGGTGCCAGATCCCGCTCAATTGGGGTCTGGCTGTGACCCCACAAAACACTGTGTTGACCGTTGGCCGCACGCGGGGTCGCCACAATCCGCTTATTCCCGTCCGTGTAGTTCTTTCACCACCACCTCCTCAAGGGGCAATTAGGGATGGGCAATAAATGCTGGGCCCGGCCAGTGACAGCCCACATCCCGGAAATTAAAACCGTGGAACTGAATGGATGGTTTAAATCGGGACTGTTTGCACCATGACATTCTCAACACCTTTTTGGGACTTTGGAGACACTCCTTCTCCATTGTCTCGGCACAGTTTGCCGCTATTGTCTCCAAGTATAAATACCTTGCGCCTTCTTACCATTAAAGAGATGGGCATAGCTAGGTCAAGTGAGTGGGCCAACGGAGCATGGCTACAGAATCCCGAGATGCAGAGGGATCTGGGTGTTTTAGTGCATGGGTTGCAAGAAGCTGGCATATAGGTACAGCAGGTGATCTAAGACGGCGAATGGCATGTTATCCAACATAAAAGTAAAGATGAGATGCTTCAGGGAATTGGTGAGACCACGGGTGGGATTCCCCAGCCCCCTGCCCCACCCCCCCGTTGCGTGTTTCCACGACACGCTCTTGGCTGGTGGCGTGACCCTCTGCTCCCGCCGTTGTCCATGGGCGCCAGCGAGATACCCATGGGAGGGGGGCGGTATTGCCGGCGGGATTCTCCAGTGAACGGCCGGGGAATTCGGGCCCACATCTCGAATACTGCGCCCGGTTTTGGCCCCCTTATGGAAGGAAGAGACGTGAGGCGGTTCAGAGGAGGTTTTACCGGATTGGGTCACCGAATTTATTCTCCGACCGATCCACGGAACTGAACCGTCCTCGTGATGCTTTTCTGAGCCCGCTCCGATACCTTCACGACCTCCCTAAGGTGCCGCGACCCGGAACCCGGGCCGATTCTCCAGTTGAGTCGGATCAGTGTCTCAGACAGATCTACGTTGAAGGTTGCAAAACAATTGCTCTTCATATTGTCTCCATTCGCAGATCTTCTCCCAGCTACCTGCGTGTGAACGATGAGAACGGGACCCGCAGGGAGGACATAGAGCTTGACGATGATGCATATCTTGCTTATAGCCCGAGGGATACAGTCTCGGTGAGTGTCCTGGGAGTGTTTGATGGGGACAGTGTAGAGGGAGCTTTACTCTGTCTCTAACCGCGTGCTGTACCTGTCCTGGGAGTGTTTGATGGGGACAGTGTAGAGGGAGCTTTACTCTGTATCTAACCCCGTGCTGTACCTGTCCTGGGAGTGTTTGATGGGGACAGTGTAGAGGGAGCTTAACTCTGTATCTAAACTCGTGCTGTACCTGTCCTGGGAGTGTTTGATGGGGACAGTGTAGAAGGAGCTTTACTCTGTATCTAACCCCGTGCTGTACCTGTCCTGGGAGTGTCTGATGGGGACAGTGTAGAGGGAGCTTAACTCTGTACCTAACCCCGTGCTGTACCTGTCCTGGGAGTGTTTGATGGGGGCAGTGTAGCGGGAGCTTTACTCTGTATTGAACCCCGTGCTGTACCTGTCCTGGGAGTGTTTGATGGGGACAGTGTAGAGGGAGCTTTACTCTGTATCTAACCCCGTGCTGTACCTGTCCTGGGAGTGTTTGATGGGGAAAGTGTAGAGGGAGCTTTACCCTGTATCTAACCCCGTGCTGTACCTGTCCTGGGAGTGTTTGATGGGGACAGCGTAGAGGGAGCTTTACTCTGTATCTAACCCCACTCTGTACCTGTCCTGTGAGTGTTTGATGGGGACAGTGCAGAGGGAGCTTTACTCTGTATCTAACCCCGTGCTGTACCTGTCCTGGGAGTGCTTGATGGGGACAGTGTAGAGGGAGCTTTACTCTGTATCTAACCCTGTGCTGTACCTGTCCTGGGAGTGTTTGATGGGTACAGTGTAGAGGGAGTTTTACTCTGTATCTAACCCCGTGCTGTACCTGTCCTGGGAGTGTTTGATGGGGAAAGTGTAGAGGGAGCTTTACCCTGTATCTAACCCCGTGCTGTACCTGTCCTGGGAGTGTTTGATGGGGACAGCGTAGAGGGAGCTTTACTCTGTATCTAAACTCGTGCTGTACCTGTCCTGGGAGTGTTTGATGGGGACAGTGTAGAAGGAGCTTTACTCTGTATCTAACCCCGTGCTGTACCTGTCCTGGGAGTGTTTGATGGGGACAGTGTAGAGGGAGCTTAACTCTGTATCTAACCCCGTGCTGTACCTGTCCTGGGAGTGTTTGATGGGGGCAGTGTAGAGGGAGCTTTACTCTGTATCTAACCCCGTGCTGTACCTGTCCTGGGAGTGTTTGATGGGGACAGTGTAGAGGGAGCTTTACTCTGTATCTAACCCCGTGCTGTACCTGTTCTGGGAGTGTTTGATGGAGACAGTGTAGAGGGAGCTTTACTCTGTATCTAACCCCGTGCTGTACATGTCCTGGGCGTGTTTGATGGAGACAGTGTAGAGGGAGCTTTACTCTGTATCGAACCCCGTGCTGTAACTGTCCTGGGAGTGTTTGATGGGGACAGTGTAGAGTGAGCTTTACTCTGTATCAACCCCGTGCTGTACCTGTCCTGGGAGTGTTTGATGGGGACAGTGCAGAGGGAGCTTTACTCTGTATCTAACCCCGTGCTGTATCTGTCCTGGGAGTGTTTGATGGGGACAGTGTAGAGGGAGCTTTACTCTGTATCTAACCCCGTGCTGTACCTGTCCTGGGCGTGTTTGACGGTGACAGTGTAGAGGGAGCTTTACTCTGTATCTAACCCCGTGCTGTACCTGTCCTGGGAGTGTTTGATGGGGACAGTGTAGAGGGAGCTTTACTCTGTATCTAACCCCGTGCTGTACCTGTCCTGGGAGTGTTTGATGGGGACAGTGTAGAGGGAGCTTTACTCTGTATCTAACCCCGTGCTGTACCTGTCCTGGGAGTGTTTGATGGGGACAGTGTAGAGGGAGCTTTACTCTGTATCTAACCCCGTGCTGTACCTGCCCTGCGAGTGTTTGATGGGGACAGTGTAGAGGGAGCTTTACTCTGTCTCTAACCCCGTGCTGTACCTGTCCTGGGAGTGTTTGACGGTGACAGTGCAGAGGGAACTTTACTCTGTCTCTAACTTCTGACATTTTTTTCACTTAGGCGGACAGTAAAACATGTGAAAAGTAACCATTTGTCGTGATTTTGCTCCCTGCTGCTGTAGGGGGGATTGGTCTACGCTCACTATGGACGAGATGAGGACTTTGCGAGACTGAGCGAGTTCGGGGTCAGCGTGAAAAATAACTTGGTCATCCTCCGAGTTGGGAAAATCAGCTTCGCCGAAAAGGTTAGTCGCATTAGATATGTTGGAGTAAATTCGAAAGTTGAAGGCCGAGAGGGGTGGGTTTTTGTGGTCCTAGAAGGAGTGAAAAGTGACATTTGGAGTTCCAGTGCTAGAAGGTCAGCTATCTGTAGCACCATCCATCACACACGAGGCGAGACGTAGAGAACTTCAATCGAGGCTTTATTGAGCAGACTTGTTCCCCAGCAGCTCAGTCACAGAATGCAGCTGCTGGGAGTAAACCGGGTTCTTATACCCCGCCTATCTGGGTGGAGCCCAGTAGGCGGCGGATCCAATCGGGACCCAGCATCTGTCCTCCAATAGCTCCTTGGCATTTATGGTGTACCGCATTACCCCTAATACATACCACCACACTATCGTCCTCCGTTATTGAATGGGATTGAGGGGCTGAATGGCCTCGAGATCGCATTCCCGGTGCTCTTTATGGCGTGGTTGTCCCTGACTGGATCATTCCACACGGATCCCCTGTTCCCAGCAGCAGTATGGCTGACTCAATGAAACTCAACTTGGAGAGCCTCCAGCCGCACCACCAGAGGACAAGAGAGGCTGGGATAGGGCAAAACGGTGCGCACGTTCGTACGTGGCGACTGCTCCCAACGACCGTCGGAATTCAGGATATGTTCCTCACGCCATGTTTGCCCTCGTTAGAGGCCTACCACACAGAAAGGGCCCTTCAGCCCAGCACATCTGCGCCGGTCAAAAACAGCCGCCTCAGCATTCGAATCCCATTTTCCAGCTCTTGGCCCTTCGCCTTCATAGAATCGCAGCATCCCGACAGCGCAGAAGGAGGCTATTCGGCCCATCGAGTCTGCACCGACCCTCCGGAAGAGCACCCTACCTAGACCCTATCACCCCAACTAACCTTTGGACACTAAGGGGCAATTTAGCACGGCCAATCCACCTAACCTGCACATCTTTGGACACTAAGGGGAAATTTAGCACGGCCAATCCACCTAACCTGCACATCTTTGGACACTAAGGGGCAATTTAGCATGGCCAATCCACCTAACCTGCACATCTTTGGACACTAAGGGGAAATTTAGCACGGCGAATCCACCTAACCTGCACACCTTTGGACACTAAGGGGAAATTTATCACGGCCAATCCACCTTATCTGCACATCTTTGGACACTAAGGGACAAATTAGCACGGCCAATCCACCTAACCTGCACATCGTTGGACACTAAGGGACAAATTAGCACGGCCAATCCACCTAACCACATCTTTGGACACTAAGGGGAAATTTAGCACGGCCAATCCACCTAACCTGCACATCTTTGGACACTAAGGGACAATTTAGCACGGCCAATCCACCTAACCTGCACATCTTTGGACACTAAGGGGCAATTTAGCACGGCCAATCCACCTAACTTGCACATCTTTGGACACTGAGGGACAAATTAGCACGGCCAATCCACCTAACCTGCACATCGTTGGACACTAAGGGACAAATTAGCACGGCCAATCCACCTAACCTGCACATCTTTGGACACTAAGGGACAAATTAGCACGGCCAATCCACCTAACCTGCACATCGTTGGACACTAAGGGACAAATTAGCACGGCCAATCCACCTAACTTGCACATCTTTGGACACTGAGGGACAAATTAGCACGGCCAATCCACCTAACCTGCACATCTTTGGACACTAAGGGACAAATTAGCACGGCCAATTCACCTAACCTGCACATCTTTGGACACTAAGGGGAAATTTAGCACGGCCAATCCACCTAACCTGCACATCTTTGGACACTAAGGGGCAATTTAGCACGGCCAATCCACCTAACCTGCACATCTTTGGACACTAAGGGACAATTTAGCACGGCCAATCCACCTAACCTGCACATCTTTGGACACTAAGGGCAATTTAGCACGGCCAATCCACCTAACCTGCATATCTTTGGACACTAAGGGGAAATTTAGCACGGCCAATCCACCTAACCTGCACATCTTTGGACACTAAGGGACAAATTAGCACGGCCAATCCACCTAACCTGCACATCTTTGGACACTAAGGGGCAATTTAGCACGGCCAATCCACCTAACCTGCACATCTTTGGACACTAAGGGACAATTTAGCGCGGCCAATCCACCTAACCTGGACATCTTTGGACACAAAGGGACAATTTAGCACGGCCAATCCACCTAACCTGCACATCTTTGGACTGTGGGAGGAAACCGGAGCACCGGGAGGAAACCCACGCAGACACGGGGGAGGACGTGCAGACTCCGCACGGACAGTGACCCAGCGGGGAATCGAACCCGGGTCCCTGGCGCTGTGAGGGAGCAGTGCCAACCCCAGTACCGCCCCCCTTGGCATCGAAAGATCACATCTAAATGCTTCTTAAATGTTGTGAGGGTTCCCGCCTCTCCCACCCTTTCAGGCAGCGAGTTCCCGATTCCCAGCACCCTCTGGGGGGAAAAGGTTTTTCCTCAAATCCTCTCTCAATCTCCTGCCCCTGACCGTAAATCTGTGCCCCCAAAAGTAGAATAAAAATCCCAAGTATGTTCAGCAGAACCCCAGGCCTGGGAGGATATTTTATGAAGACCACAAGATAGAACCTAGAACATTACAGCGCAGTACAGGCCCTTCGGCCCTCGATGTTGCACCGACCTGTGAAACCACTCTAAAGCCCATCTACACTATTCCCTTATCGTCCATATGTCTATCCAATGACCATTTGAATGCCCTTAGTGTTGGCGAGTCCACTATTGTTGCAGGCAGGGCATTCCACACCCTTCCTACACTCTGAGTAAAGAACCTACCTCTGACATCTGTCCTATATCTATCTCCCCTCAATTTAAAGCTATGTCCCCTCGTGCTAGACATCACCATCCGAGGAAAAAGGCTCTCACTGACCACCCTATCCAATCCTCTGATCATCTTGTAGGCCTCAATTAAGTCACCCCTTAACCTTCTTCTCTCTAACGAAAACAGCCTCAAGTCCCTCAGCCTTTCCTCATAAGATCTTCCCTCCATACCAGGCAACATCCTGGTAAGTCTCCTCTGCACCCTTTCCAATGCTTCCACATCCTTCCTATAATGCGGCGACCAGAATTGCACGCAATACTCCAAATGCGGCCGCACCAGAGTTTTGTACAGCTGCAACATGACCTCATAGCTCCGAAACTCAATCCCTCTACCAATAAAAGCTAACACACCGTACGCCTTCTTAACAACCCTCTCAACCTGAGTGGCAACTTTCAGGGATCTATGTACATGGACACCGAGATCTCTCTGCTCATCCACACTGCCAAGAATCTTACCATTAGCCCAGTACTTTGTCTTCCTGTTATTCCTTCCAAAATGAATCACCTCACACTTTTCTGCATTAAACTCCATTTGCCACCTCTCAGCCCAGCACTGCAGCTTATCTATGTCCCTCTGTAACTTGTAACATCCTTCCGCACTGTCCACAACTCCACCGACTTTAGTGTCATCTGCAAATTTACTCACCCATCCTTCTACACCCTCCTCCAGGTCATTTATAAAAATGACAAACAGCAGTGGCCCCAAAACAGATCCTTGTGGTACACCACTAGTAACGGGACTCCAGTCTGAACACTTCCCATCAACCACCACCCTTTGTCTTCTTCCAGCTAGCCAATTTCTGATCCAAACTGCTAAATCTCCCTGAATCCCATGCTTCCGTATTTTCTGCAGTAGCCTACCGTGGGGAACCTTATCAAACGCTTTACTGAAATCCATATACACCACATCAACTGCTTTACCCTCATCCACCTGTTTGGTCACCTTCTCAAAGAACTCAATAAGGTTTGTGAGGCACGACCTACCCTTCACGAAACCATGTTGACTATGTCTAATCAAATTATTCCTTTCCAGATGATTATACATCCTATCTCTTATAAACCTTTCCAAGATTTTGCCCACAACAGAAGTAAGGCTCACTGGTCTATAGTTACCGGGGTTGTCTCTACTCCCCTTCTTGAACAAGGGGACAACATTTGCTATCCTCCAGTCTTCTGGCACTATTCCTGTTGACAAAGATGACTTAAAGATCAAAGCCAAAGGCTCAGCAATCTCCTCCCTCGCTTCCCAGAGAATCCTAGGATAAATCCCATCTGGCCCAGGGGACTTATCTATTTTCACCCTTTCCAGAATTGTTAACACCTCCTCCTTATGAACCTCAAGCCCGTCTAGTCTAGTAGCCTGAATCTCAGTATTCTCCTCGACAACATTGTCTTTTTCCTGTGTGACTACTGACAAAAAATATTCATTTAGCACCTCTCCTATCTCCTCGGACTCCACGCACAACTTCCCACTACTGTCCTTGACTGGCCCTACTCTTACCCTAGTCATTTTTTTATTCCTGACATATCTATAGAAAACTTTAGGGTTATCCTTGATCCTACCTGCCAAAGACTCCTCATGTACCCTCCTGGCTCTTCTTAGCTCTCTCTTTAGGTCATTCCTAGCTAACTTGTAACTCTCGAGCGCCCTAACTGAACCTTCATGTCTCATCTTTACATAAGCCTCCTTCTTCCTCTTGACAAGTGTTTCGACTGCCTTAGTAAACCACGGTGTAAACAAGATGTAACATCCCCCCCCACCCCCAATCTCAGGCACAGGACAGGACAGCCATCAAAGAACAAAGAACAATGTAGCACAGGAACAGGCCCTTCGGCCCTCCAAGCCTGTACTGGTCATGATACCAACCTTTGCCAAAACCCTCAGCACTTCCTTGTGCCGTATCCCTCTATACCTGTCCTATCCATGTGTTTGTCAAGATGCCTTTTGAACGCCGTTAATGTATCTGCTTCCACAACCTCCCCTGGCAACGCGTTCCAGACACTCACTGCCCTCTGCGTAAAAAACCTGCCTCGCACATCTCCTCTAAACTTTACCCCACGGACCTTAAACCTACGCCCACTGGTGACTGACCCCTCCACCCTGGGAAAGAACCTGCCCATCCACTCTATCCATGCCCCACATAATCTTGTAGACCTCCATCAGGTCGCCCCTCAACCTCTGTCTTTCGAATGAAAACAGTCCGAGTCTATTCAGCTTTGACAAAGAGTCATCGGACTCGAAACGTTAGCTATTTTCTCTCCCTACAGATGCTGCCTGACCTGCTGAGATTTTGCAGCGTTTTCTCTTTCGTTACAAGTCTATTCAGCCTCGCCGCGTAGCTAACACCCTCCAGACCAGGCAACATCCTGGTTAAACCTCCTCTGCACCCTCTCCAAAGCCTCCACATCCTCCTGGTAGTGCGGCGGCCAGAATTGTGCTCAATATTCCAAGTGCGGCCTTACCAAGGTTCTATACAACTGCAGCCTGACTTGCCAGTTTTTATACTCGATGCCCCGTCCAATGAAGGCAAACATTCCGTATGCCTTCTCGACTACCTTGTCCACTTGTGTTGCCACCTTCAAAGATCTGTGGACCCGCACGCCCAGATCTCTCACACTTTCTATATTCCTAAGAGTTTTGCCGTTTACTGTATATTTCCCCTCGATGTTAGACCCACCAAAATGCATTACCTCACATTTGTCTGGATTAAACTGCATTTGCCATTTCTCTGCCCAAGTCTCCAACCTATCTATGTCCTGCTGTATCCTCTGACAGTCCTCAACGCTATCTGCCCCTCCACCAACCTTGGTGTCATCCGCAAACTAACTAATCGGCTACATTTTCCTCCAAATCGCTTGTGTACACTACAAACAACAGAGGCCCGATCACATCATTTCGCCTGGTCATACAAAGAGGACCAGCAGCTAATAGATTCGGACTATTGTCAGGGCCGTCTCGAGACAGAGTGAAAAAAGGGAAAACTACCGAGGGGCAGAGGGTCTCTGACGGCACCCAGATAAAGAGGAGAAGGATCCCCCCCTCCCCCCCCCGGGTGGTACGCCCGTGTTAGCCCAGGAACGCCGGTCTCGGGTCAGCGCCGCGCACCGTTACAAGGAGGACGCCACCGGACAAGGCCGCGTTGCCTCAACAGAAACAAAAACACTGCCTCCCCATGGAAGCCCCAGTCATAACCAGGAGGACTCTCGGGAGACCAATATATAAGACCACCTTGAGGAGGGGGGGCTTTAACCCGCCCCCGTCAGGCCTACCCCCAAACCGAAGAAGGTCTCCAACGACATGGAGGTCAACATACAGACTCTCTCTTCACCAATTCGGGCGAGGGCCACACGCAAGGGCCCGCCACCTCTCATTCCACCATTTCCCCCCCTCGCCCCCCCCCCCCCCCCCCCCAACGGCCCCAATAACGCCAAACACGCCAATCCCGAGGGAGCCAGGCCTCTCCAGGGTAGACGATCTGTCCCGCCCTTCGGAGGGGACAGGCAAGGATTCTCAAAATTCGAAGTAACGTAAAAGTCAGAATGAAAGCCCGATGCAATGACCTCGAATGGGGGGGCTTTCCTCAATCCCAGCGAGGACTCGACTAACCCCACCGCCTACCGCCAGGCCAAGCGCCCACCCCACCGTGATTTCACCCAACTCCTTTATAGGCGAAGTCAGGGGGTGTCTAAAATTCACTCCCCCCCCCCCCCCCCCCCCCCCCGCCCTCCGCACAAAAGCGAGGATTACATGACATTTTTGAAAACCGGGAAAAGTTTTGCGCAAACCGAAAATCACTTTATCGACTCAGTGTGGCTTTTCCCAGAACAGGATAACAAACGACCTTCGCCCTCGTGCTCAAACATCGCCCCACCCCCCCACCCCTTCCCCGGTGAGGAGAAAAGACAACATCATGACAACAGGGAATCACAAGGGAATAAAGTCCAGGATTGTCGATGTGCTGCGGGATAATAACTCCGCCCTTGCCGCTCGGAACGGCAGTGACAGGATCGTCGAACAAACCCTCGGGGTCTCTCAAAGGTTCCATCGACGGAAGCGCCGGCGCCCAGGCGGGAAGGGCCCTAGGCCCCGGCCGAAGTGGGGGGGTGGGGGGGGGGGGGGGGGTGTGACCCGACGAGACCAGCCAACTCCAACCCCTCACGACGGACATCGAGGACAAGGCAGTATGAGGCCAGTGGTCGGGGCCTCCAGGCCGACCCCAGGCCTCGCAGGCCGCAGGGGTCGCGATGGGCCCGACCTTCAAATGGAGGGCGCGAAAGCCCGGCTCCCGAACTCAGTCGGGGACGCGACACCCCATCACCAAACCCCAGACGGGGTCACCGTCCAGTGCAGGACTAATGTCCCCCCAAAATATTTTCGTAGGTGTGCGCATTGGGACAAAATAAAGGATTGAAAGGCAAGAAGAGGTAGAGCTTGCATAACCACACCCACTCCCGCGCACACATCCCTGTCCCGGGAAGTGTTTTATTTTGAAAGCAGTTAGCCAGGAATTCATTGACCCTGGTACCCTGCTCCCGGAGGCTGATGGGGGCAGAAGCATATTTTCAGCGGCAGTTCTGAAGCAGCTCTGAGAAGTGAGGCGGGCAGCTCCACCCAGTGGACGGAGGCCCAAAGAGCCGAATGTTGGCCATCTCAAGGGGAAGGCCACAGGAAATGTGATCACACTGGCCGAGTGTTTTGGTGTGTTTGTTGGGGACAGTGTAGAGGGAGCTTTACTCTGTATCTAACCCCGTGTTGTACCTGTCCTGGGAGTGTTTGATGGGGACAGTGTCGAGGGAGCTTTACTCTGTATCTAACCCCGTGTTGTACCTGTCCTGGGAGTGTTTGATGGGGACAGTGTAGAGGGAGCTTTACTCTGCATCTAACCCCGTGCTGTACCTGTCCTGGGAGTGTTTGATGGGGCAGTGTCGAGGGAGCTTTACTCTGTATCTAACCCAGTGTTGTACCTGTCCTGGGAGTGTTTGATGGGGATAGTGTAGAGGGAGCTTTACTCTGTATCTAACCCTGTGCTGTACCTGTCCTGGGAGTGTTTGATTGGGACAGTGTAGAGGGAGCTTTACTCTGTATCTAACCCAGTGCTGTACCTGTCCTGGGAGTGTTTGATTGGGACAGTGTAGAGGGAGCTTTACTCTGTATCTAACCGCGTGCTGTACCTGTCCTGGGAGTGTTTGATGGGGCAGTGTCGAGGGAACTTTACTCTGTATCTAACCCCGTGTTTTACCTGTCCTGGGAGTGTTTGATGGGGATAGTGTAGAGGGAGCTTTACTCTGTATCTAACCCCGTGCTGTACCTGTCCTGGGAGTGTTTGATTGGGACAGTGTTGAGGGAGCTTTACTCTGTATCTAACCCCATGCTGTACCTGTCCTGGGAGTGCTTGAATGGGACAGTGTAGAGGGAGCTTTACTCTGTATCTAACCCCGTGCTGTACCTGTCCTGGGAGTGTTTGATGGGGCAGTGTCGAGGGAGCTTTACTCTGTATCTAACCCAGTGTTGTACCTGTCCTGGGAGTGTTTGATGGGGATAGTTTAGAGGGAGCTTTACTCTGTATCTAACCCCGTGTTGTACCTGTCCTGGGAGTGTTTGATTGGGACAGTGTAGAGGGAGCTTTACTCTGTATCTAACCCCGTGCTGTACCTGTCCTGGGAGTGTTTGATTGGGACAGTGTAGAGGGAGCTTTACTCTGTATCTAACCCCGTGCTGTACCTGTCCTGGGAGTGTTTGATGGGGCAGTGTCGAGGGAACTTTACTCTGTATCTAACCCCGTGTTTTACCTGTCCTGGGAGTGTTTGATGGGGATAGTGTAGAGGGAGCTTTACTCTGTATCTAACCCCGTGCTGTACCTGTCCTGGGAGTGTTTGATGGGGACAGTGTAGAGGGAGCTTTACTCTGTATCTAACCCCGTGCTGTACCTGTCCTGGGAGTATTTGATGGGGACAGTGTAGAGGGAGCTTTACTCTGTATCAAACCCTGTGCCGTACCTGTCCTGGGAGTGTTTGATGGGGACAGTGTAGAGGGAGGTTTACTCTGTATCTAACCCTGTGCTGTACCTGTCCTGGGAGTGTTTGTTGGGGACAGTGTTGAGGGAGCTTTACTCTGTATCTAACCCTGCGCTGTACCTGTCCTGGGAGTGTTTGATTGGGACAGTGTAGTGGGTGCTTTACTCTGTATCTAACCCCGTGCTGTACCTGTCCTGGGAGTGTTTGATGGGGACAGTGTAGAGGGAGCTTTACTCTGTATCTAACCCCGTGCTGTACCTGTCGTGGGAGTGTTTGATGGGGACAGTGTAGAGGGAGCTTTACTTTGTATCTAACCCCGTGCTGTACCTGTCCTGGGAGTGTTTGTTGGGGACAGTGTCGAGGTAGCTTTACTCTGTATCTAACCCCGTGCTGTACCTGTCCTGGGAGTGTTTGATTGGGACAGTGTAGAGGGAGCTTTACTCTGTATCTAACCCCGTGCTGTACCTGTCCTGGGAGTGTTTGATGGGGCAGTGTCGAGGGAGCTTTACTCTGTATCTAACCCCGTGTTTTACCTGCCCTGGGAGTGTTTGATGGGGATAGTGTAGAGGGAGCTTTACTCTGTATCTAACCCCGTGCTGTACTTGTCCTGGGAGTGTTTGATGGGGACAGTGTAGAGGGAGCTTTACTCTGTATCAAACCCTGTGCCGTACCTGCCCTGGGAGTGTTTGATGGGGACAGTGTAGAGGGAGCTTTACTCTGTACCTAACTCCGTGCTGTACCTGTCCTGGGAGTGTTTGATGGGGACAGTGTAGAGGGAGCTTTACTCTGTATCTAACCCCGTGCTGTACCTGTCCTGGGAGTATTTGATGGGGACAGTGTAGAGGGAGCTTTACTCTGTATCAAACCCTGTGCCGTACCTGCCCTGGGAGTGTTTGATGGGGACAGTGTAGAGGGAGGTTTACTCTGTATCTAACCCTGTGCTGTACCTGTCCTGGGAGTGTTTGTTGGGGACAGTGTCGAGGGAGCTTTACTCTGTATCTAACCCTGCGCTGTACCTGTCCTGGGAGTGTTTGATTGGGACAGTGTAGTGGGTGCTTTACTCTGTATCTAACCCCGTGCTGTACCTCTCCTGGGAGTGTTTGATGGGGTCAGTGTCGAGGGAGCTTCCCTCTCGTGTTTGATGCTGGGGCCTTGTTTTTTTTTAAGTGAATCTGTTCCTCTCTCTCCTGCAGGTGGCCCTTGCTGAACAGCAGGGGGCGATAGGTGTCCTGATCTACCCTGACCCTGCCGACTTGCCGCAGTATCCCAGGGGGCTGGGGCTACAGAGCAACACCGCTATCTCTGGACATGTAAGTGTGTAAGGATGAATCCGGGCCTTCCTCTCTGCCACGGGAAACAGGGCCTTTTTCGGACCCAGTCTGGGATAACTGGGACTGAGCCGCTCAGGAATCTATATCGCCCAGATTTCCGGAACAAAGCCAGGGCCGGGAGGGTGAAACTATTGATCAGAAACTGAACTGGACCCAGCCACATTAATACTGTGGCTACCAGGGCAGGTCAGAGGCTGGGAATCCTGCGGAGAGTAACTCACCTCCTGACCCCCCCCAAAGCCTGTCCACCATCTACAAGGCACAAGTCAGGAGTGTGATGGGAGACTCCCCACTTGCCTGGATGAGCGCAGCTCCAACAACACTCAAGAAGCTCGACACCATCCAGGACAAAGCAGCCCCACTTGATTGCTCCCCCTTCCACAAACATTCACTCCCTCCCCCACCGACGCACAGCGGCAGCCGTGTGTACCGTCTACAAGATGCACGGCAGCAACTCACCAAGGCTCCTCAGGCAGCACCTTCCAAACCCACCACCTCGACCATCTAGAAGGACAAGGGCAGCAGATACCTGGGAACCCCACCACCTGGAGGTCCCCCTCCGAGTCACTCACCGTCCCGACTGGGAAATATATCGGCCGTTCCTTCGCCGTCGCTGGGGCAAAATCCTGGAACTCCCTCCCTGACAGCACAGTGGGTGTACCTACACCACAGGGACTGCAGCGGCGCAAGGCGGCTCACCCACCACCTTCTCGAGGGCAATTAGGGATGGGCAATAAATGCTGGGCCTGAACCAGCGACGCCCACATCCTGAGATTTAATTAAATAAAACACAAAGGGGAAATCAAACTCTCTCTCCTCAAAAAACTGTTGTGGCTGCTGGGGGGGGGGGGGGGGGGGGTGGCTGCTGGGGAGGGCTACTGGGGATGCTGCAATGGAGGCTGCTGGGGGGGGCTGCAAGGGAAGCTGCTGGGGGGCTGCTGCAGAGGTTCTGGAGGGCTACTGGGGGGTCTGCTGAGGAAGGCTGCTAGGGGGCTGCTGGGGAGGTGCTGGTGGGCTGCTGGGGGGCAGGTGGTGGCGTTGCAGGGGGGGCTGCTGGAGAGGTGCTGAGGGGGTTGCTGGGGAGGTGCTGCGGCGGCTGCTGCGGGGCTGGCAGTCGGGGAGCTGCTGGGGGGGCTGCTAGGGAGGTGTTGCGGGGGCTGCTGGGGAAGCTGCTGGGGGGCAGGTGGTGGCGTTGCTGGGGGGCTGCTCGAGAGGTGCTGAGGGGGTTGCTGGGGAGGTGCTGAGGGGGCTGCTGGGGAGGCTGCTAGGGGTTGCTGGGGGGCTGCTGGGGAGGTGCTGAGGGGGCTGCTGGGGAGGCTGCTAGGGGTTGCTGGGGCGGTGCTGGGGGGCTGCTGGGGAGGTGCTGAGGGGGCTGCTGGGGAGGCTGCTAGGGGTTGCTGGGGAGGTGCTGGGGGGCTGCTGAGGAGGTGCTGAGGGGGCTGCTGCCGGTGTGGCAGTCGGGGAGCTGTTGGAGGGCTTCTAGGGGAGCTGCTGGGGGGTCTGCTAGAGAGGTGTTGCGGGGGCTGCTGGGGAGGTGCTGCGGGGGCTGCTGGGGCGGTGCAGGAGGAGATGCTGGGGGGTTTCTGGGTAGGGCTGCTTGAGGGGGTGCTGGGTGGGGGTGCTGCGGGGTTTCTGGGGTGCTTGGTGAGGGGGTGCTGTGGGGGAGCTGCTGGGTGTGGTGCGGCGGGGGGGGGGGGGGAGTGGGTTGTGGTCAGCTGGAAATGAGATTGATAAACCTTCGCTGGCTGAGGAGGTCAAAGAGCAAGCGACGAAACGCAGATACGATACGGACTAACACCTCAGAATGAGGCGATTTGTCCCATCATGCCTTTCCCAGCTCCGTGTCGTCCCACTCCTCCCTCTCCCCAAATCTTTCCCCGGCAGCCTCCAAATGCCCCCTTTCGAAAGTTCCCGTTGAACCTGCCCCCACACACCCCACCCCCTTCAGGCCTCCCAGAGAACGGAAAACCTGAACAGGTTTGTATTTACGAAAGAGTAAAAAGGGGACGTGAATTTCTATAGCGCCTTCCACCAGCGTGGGGCATCGTAGCCACGGCAGGGCCGCCTGAAAGGCAGCCGCTGCTGGAATTGCAAAAACAATTCCGCCAATCGGCGCCCTTTTCTCATGAGGTATAAATTGTTGTGAGAGTTCAAAACTTGGCATTCTTGTATTTTTCCTGACCAGACGGCCATCTTCACGAGGGCACCTTGCTCTGATAAAAGATTGCCGGCGGAATGGCCCAAACCCTGTTTCATGCCCGTCTCTTCCCCTCCAGGTGCACCGTGGGACCGGAGATCCCTTCACGCCAGGCTTCCCCTCGTTCAACCACACGCAATTCCCGCCGATGAACTCGTCTGCTCTGCCCCAGATTGTGGCGCATCCCATCAGCGTCAGCGCGGCCAGCAAACTCCTGAGGTGAGACGGTGCTGAGGTGCACGTCATCTTCAAAAGCGGCACCCAGACCGGCACCGGGGTGGTGGCTTCTGACTCAGCTTGGCAGTATTTACAGGGGTCCCTCGGGGAGTGTGTCAGTATTTACAGGGGGGTCCTCGGGGAGTGTGTCAGTATTTACAGGGGGTCCCCGGGGGAGTGTGTCAGTATTTACAGGGGGTCCCCGGGGGAGTGTGTCAGTATTTACAGGGGGTCCCCGGGGAGTGTGTCAGTATTTACAGGGGGGTCCCCGGGGAGTGTGTCAGTATTTGCAGGGGGTCCCCGGGGAGAGTGTCAGTATTTACAGGGGGTCCCCGGGGGAGTGTGTCAGTATTTACAGGGGGTCCCCGGGGAGTGAGTCAGTATTTACAGGGGGTCCCCGGGGAGTGTGTGAGTATTTACAGGGAGTCCCCGGGGAGTGTGTCAGTATTTACAGGGAGTCCCCGGGGAGTGTGTCAGTATTTACAGGGGGTCCCGTGGGAGTGTGTCAGTATTTACAGGGCGTCCCCGGGGAGTGTGTCAGTATTTACAGGGGGTCCCGTGGGAGTGTGTCAGTATTTACAGGGCGTCCCCGGGGAGTGAGTCAGTATTTACAGGGGGTCCCCGGGGAGTGTGTCAGTATTTACAGGGGGTCCCCGGAGAGCGTGTCAGTATTTACAGGGGGGTCCCCGGGGAGTGTGTCAGTATTTACAGGGGGTCCTCGGGGAGTGTGTCAGTATTTACAGGGTGTCCCCAGGGAGTGTGTCAGTATTTACAGGGAGTCCCCGGGGAGTGTGTCAGTATTTACAGGGTGGTCCCCGGGGGGTGTGTCAGTATTTACAGGGTGGTCCCCGGGGGAGTGAGTCAGTATTTACAGGGTGGTCCCCAGGGGGTGTGTCAGTATTTACAGGGTGTCCCCGGGGAGTGTGTCAGTATTTACAGGGAGTCCCCGGGGAGTGTGTCAGTATTTACAGGGGGTCCCCGGGGAGTGTGTCAGTATTTACAGGGGGGTCCCCGGGGAGTGTGTCAGTATTTACAGGGAGTCCCCGGGGAGTGTGTCAGTATTTACAGGGGGTCCCCGGGGAGTGTGTCAGTATTTACAGGGGGTCCCCGGGGAGTGTGTCAGTATTTACAGGGGGTCTCCGGGGGAGTGTGTCAGTATTTACAGGGGGGTCCCCGGGGAGTGTGTCAGTATTTACAGTGGGGACCCCGGGGGAGTGTGTCAGTATTTACAGGGGGGTCCCCGGGGAGTGTGTCAGTATTTACAGGGGGGTCCTCGGGGAGTGTGTCAGTATTTACAGGGGGTCCCCGGGGGGTGTGTCAGTATTTACAGGGGGTCCCCGGGGAGTGTGTCAGTATTTACAGGGGGTCCCCGGGGGGTGTGTCAGTATTTACAGGGGGTCCCCGGGGAGAGTGTCAGTATTTACAGGGGGGTCCCCGTGGGAGTGAGTCAGTATTTACAGGGGGTCCCCGGGGGGGGGGGGGGGGGTGTCAGTATTTACAGGGGGGTCCCCGGGGAGAGTGTCAGTATTTACAGGGGGGTCCCCGGGGAGTGTGTCAGTATTTACAGGGGGTCCCCGGGGAGTGTGTCAGTATTTACAGGGGGTCCTCGGGGAGTGTGTCAGTATTTACAGGGGATTCCCGGGAGTGTGTCAGTATTTACAGGGGGCCCCAGGGGAGTGTGTCAGTATTTACAGGGGATTCCCGAGGGAATGTGTCAGTATTTACAGGGGGTCCCCGGGGAGTGTGTCAGTATTTCCAGGGAGTCCCCGGGGAGTGTGTCAGTATTTACAGGGGGGTCCCCGGGGAGTGTGTCAGTATTTACAGGGTGTCCCCGGGGAGTGTGTCAGTATTTATAGGGAATCCCCGGGAAGTGTGTCAGTATTTACAGGGGGGCCCCGGGGAGTGTGTCAGTATTTACAGGGGGGTCCACGGGGAGTGTGTCAGTATTTCCAGGGAGTCCCCGGGGAGTGTGTCAGTATTTACAGGGGGGGTCCCCGGGGAGTGTGGCAGTATTTACAGGGGGGCCCCGGGGAGTGTGGCAGTATTTACAGGGGGTCCCCGGGGAGTGTGTCAGTATTTACAGGGGGTCCCCGGGGAGTGTGTCAGTATTTACAGGGGGGTCCCCGGGGAGTGTGGCAGTATTTACAGGGGGGCCCCGGGGAGTGTGGCAGTATTTACAGGGGGGTCCCCGGGGAGTGTGGCAGTATTTACAGGGGGTCCCCGGGGAGTGTGGCAGTATTTACAGGGGGTCCCCGGGGAGTGTGTCAGTATTTACAGGGGGGTCCCCGGGGAGTGTGGCAGTATTTACAGGGGGGCCCCGGGGAGTGTGGCAGTATTTACAGGGGGGTCCCCGGGGAGTGTGGCAGTATTTACAGGGGGTCCCCGGGGAGTGTGTCAGTATTTACAGGGGGGCCCCGGGGAGTGTGGCAGTATTTACAGGGGGGCCCCGGGGAGTGTGTCAGTATTTACAGGGAGTCCCCGGGGAATGTGTCAGTATTTACAGGGGGGTCCCTGGGGAGTGTGTCAGTATTTCCAGGGAGTCCCCGGGGAGTGTGTCAGTATTTACGGGGAGTGTGTCAGTATTTATAGGGGGTCCCCGGGAAGTGTGTCAGTATTTACAGGGGGTCCCCGGGGAGTGTGTCAGTATTTACAGGGGGTCCCCGGGGAGTGTGTCAGTATTTACAGGGGGTCCCCGGGGAGTGTGTCAGTATTTACAGGGGGGGGGGGGTTCCCCGGGGAGTGTGTCAGTATTTCCAGGGAGTCCCCGGGGAGTGTGTCAGTATTTACGGGGAGTGTGTCAGTATTTATAGGGGGTCCCCGGGAAGTGTGTCAGTATTTACAGGGGGTCCCCGGGGAGTGTGTCAGTATTTACAGGGGGTCCCCGGGGAGTGTGTCAGTATTTCCAGGGAGTCCCCGGGGAGTGTGTCAGTATTTACAGGGAGTCCCCAGGGAGAGTGCTAGTATTTACAGCGGGTCCCCGGGGAGTGTGTCAGTATTTACAGGGAGTGTGTCAGTATTTACAGGGGGTCCCCAGGACGTGTGTCAGTATTTACAGGGGGTCCCCGGGGAGTGTGGCAGTATTTCCAGGGAGTCCCCGGGGAGTGTGTCAGTATTTACAGGGAGTCCCCGGGGAGTGTGTCAGTATTTACGGGGAGTGTGTCAGTATTTATAGCGGGTCCCCGGGAAGTGTGTCAGTATTTACAGGGGGTCCCCGGGGAGTGTGTCAGTATTTACAGGGGGTCCCCGGGGAGAGTGTCAGTATTTACAGGGAGTCCCCGGGGAATGTGTCAGTATTTACAGGAGGCCCCTGGGGAGTGTGTCAGTATTTACAGGGTGACCCCGGGGAGTGTGTCAGTTTTTCCAGGGAGTCCCCGGGGAGTGTGTCAGATTTGCAGGGAGTCCCCGGGGAGTGTGGCAGTATTTCCAAGGATTCCCATGGGAGTGTGGCAGTATTTCCAGGGAGTCCCCGGGAGTGTGTCAGTATTTACAGGGAGGTCTCTGTTGAGAGAATCATTATTGTCCTTCCTGGCGTTCTTGTGAGATGGATTCAAACGTTTACCAACAAATCCCAGGATCAATTCTTCGTCATGGAGGAAAGACATATTGGAAATAAGACTTAACGGCACTAAATTACTGACTGATATTTCCCGGAGTCCCGGGATTAGTCAATATGGAACAAAGTTCTGGGTGCTGTAAATATTTACAGGGGAGGGAACCGGTATAAAACGCCCCTCGTGGCCTCAATTCCAGCGGCTGTGTGACGGCGCCCACAGAGGAAGTGCTGAGGCCCTGGAGGAACCCCGCACGCCCCCCCCAGCCAGAGTCAGGGAATGAATCCTCGGAGCCTTGGCGTAGCCCCCATGAGTTCCCCAGTTCTCATGTTCTGTTTCCTCTGAGCTGTGCAGGAGGTTGGGTGGGCCCGGCGCCCCTCAGGATTGGAGAGGCGGCCTGAGCACCCGCTCCGAAACCTACAAGCTGGGCCCCAGATTCCAGCAGTCCGGCGATCGGCTGCAGCTGGGCGTCACCACCCGCATGGTCTCCACGGTGATCAGCAACGTCTTCGGGTCCATCGAGGGCTTCACAGAACCCGGTGAGTGTGCGTGTGTGTGGGGCGGGGGGGGGATCGTCCGCTCGGATAGGTTGGTCAGAGCAGGCACAGAATTCCCCTCCCCTCATTCTGTCCTGGGAGTGTTTGATGGGGACAGTGTAGAGGGAGCTTTACTCTGTATCTAACCCCGTGCTGTACCTGTCCTGGGAGTGTTTGTTGGGGACAGTGTAGAGGGAGCTTTACTCTGTATCTAACCCCGTGCTGTACCTGTCCTGGGAGTGTTTGATGGGGACAGTGTAGAGGGAGCTTTACTCTGTATCTAACCCCGTCCTGTACCGGTCCTGGGAGTGGTTGATGGGGACAGTGTAGAGGGAGCTTTACTCTGTATCTAACCCCATGCTGTACCTGTCCTGGGAGTGTTTGATGGGGACAGTGTAGAGGGAGCTTTACTCTGTATCTAACCCCGTGCTGTACCTGTATGGGAGTGTTTGATGGGGACAGTGTAGAGGGAGCTTTACTCTGTATCTAACACCGTGCTGTATCTGTCCTGGGAGTGTTTGATGGGGACAGTGTAGAGGGAGCTTTACTCTGTATCTAACCCCGTGCTGTACCGGTCCTGGGAGTGTTTGATGGGGACAGTGGATAGGGAGCTTTACTCTGTATCTAACCCCGTGCTCTACCTGTCCTGGGAGTGTTTGATGGGGACAGTGTAGAGGGAGCTTTACTCTGTATCTAACCCCGAGCTGTATCTGTCCTGGGAGTGTTTGATGGGGACAGTGTAGAGGGAGCTTTACTCTGTATCTAACCCCGTGCTGTACCTGTCCTGGGAGTGTTTGATGGGGACAGTGTAGAGGGAGCTTTACTCTGTATCTAACCCCGTGCTGTACCTGTCCTGGGAGTGTTTGATGGGGACAATGTAGAGGGAGCTTTACTCTGTATCTAACCCAATGGTCACTATTATCGGTGAGATCCAGGTGGATTAAGCAGGGCGGAGGAAGATACGGTGATGTGCTTTTCTCCGGCCGTGCGGAGCAGAACGTCGGTCGGCTGGCTCTCTGACTTTTGCTGTTTTTCCCCTCTGCGTTGCAGATCGATATATCATCTTTGGTGCCCAGAGGGATTCCTGGAGTCAGGGAGCGGCCAAGTCGGGGGTGGGGACAGGCATTCTGCTGGAACTCGCCCGCGTTTTCTCTAAAATGGTGGAAAATGGTAAGAGGCGGGGGATAGACTCGCCCGGTCCCACCACCGGCAGTCAGGCCATTCAGACCGTCTACCCCATGCTAGCAATCATGCTCCAGGCCGCTCTCCTCCCCATCTTTCCCCAACCGCTCGCCCACCAGAAAATCCGGGCGCCGGCTGGTCGCCCAGGAAGGGCTTCACACCCGCGTCGGCGTTCCACACTGGGTTAAATCGCTGGCTTTGAAAGCAGACCCAGGCAGGCCAGCAGCGCGGGTTCAATTCCCGTACCAGCCTCCCCGAACAGGCACCGGAATGCGGCGACTAGGGGCTTTTCACAGTAACTTCATTTGAAGCCGACTTGTGACAAGAAGCGATTTTCATTTCAAGCCTCGGGGTCGCCGACCCGAATATATCCCCTTGCGCGGTTCAGGGCCTACCTGGTCAGGCTCCTCCCTGAGGGACCCCCCCCCCCCCCCCCAAAAAAAAACCCCGGCCAACCCCACCCGCTGTGGCGAGCCGACTCTGATTGGCTGAGGGAGGGCAGGGGAGGGGGCCAGATCTGTTTTCGAAACCGCGCTCGGGCCCGGCAGCGCCTTGGCTCCATCCCATAATAACCCGTGGCTTTCTCCCGCCAGGGTTCAAGCCGCGACGGAGCCTGCTCTTCGCGAGCTGGGATGCGGGTGAATTCGGGAGCGTCGGGGCCACAGAATGGCTGGAGGTAGGTCGGAATGGGCGGGGCCAGGGGGTGGTGGGGAGGGGCTAGGATGGGCGGGGCCAGAGCAGGAGGGGCTAGGATGGGCAGGGCCAGGGCGGGAGGGGTGCAGGGGGGGGGGCTAGGATGGGCGGGGCCTGGGCAGGATGGGGCAGGGGGCGGAGCTAGGATAGGCAGGGCCAGGGCAGGAGGAGTGCGAGGGGCTAGAATGGGCAGGGGCAGGGCAGGAGGAGGGGCTAGGATGGGTGGGGCCAGGGCAGGAGGGGGTGGGGCTAGGATAGGCAGGGCCAGGGCAGGAGAGGTGGGAGGGGCTAGAATGGGCAGGGCCAGGGCACGAGGCTTGGGGTAGGATGGGCGGAGCCAGGGCAGGATGAGGGACTAGGATGGGCAGGAGGGGGAGGTGCTAGGATGGGGGGGGGGCAGGGCAGGAGGGGGGGAGGTGCTAGGATGGGGGGGAGGGGCTAGGAGGGGCGGGGCCAGAGCAGGAGGGGTGGGGTAGGATGGGCGGAGCCAGGGCAGGAGTGGCAGAGGATAAGATGGGCAGTGCTAGGGCAGGGAGGGTGGGAGGGGCTAGGATGGGCGGGGCCAGGGCAGAAGGGGTGGAGCCAGGGCTGGAGCCAAATGAGAAGAGGAAGAGTGAGGTGAAGAGGGGAAATGCCAGGCAAGAGGTGGGAGGGAGGGATCAGATCGAGAGGGGGAAGGGGCAGAAGGAGTGGGCTTGGGGCCAGGAGAGGAGGGGAGGTGCCAGGTGGGAGGGGCTGGGCCAGGAGAGTAAGTGGGTGGAGCCAGTAGAGGTGGGGCCAGGAGGGGAGGGTGTTGCCCGATGGGAGGGGAATGGCCAGGAGAGTTGGGGCGGAGCCAGTTAAGGTAGGGGTGGGGCTAGGAGTGGAGGGTGGTGCCAGGTGGGAGGGGCAGCGCGTGATATAGGCGGCGGATCCAGTAGAGGAGGGGGTGGGGCCAGGAGAGAGGTGGGGCCAGGAGAGGAGGGGGTGGGGCCAGGAGAGGAGGGGGTGGGGCCAGGAGAGGAGGGGGTGGGGCCAGGAGAGGAGGTGCCAGGTGAGAGGGCGTTGGGTCAGGTGAGTTGGGGGGGGGGCAGGAGAGGTAGGGTTGGTGTCTGGACAGAGGAGTGGGGCATCTCAAAGAATGTCGATTGTCTGAACAGGTCAAGCCAGTGGAGTTTGGACAAAACCTCTGACTCTCTGCTGCTGTCCACAGGGCTACCTGACCATGATGCACCTGAAGGCTGTGGCCTACTTCAGCCTGGATAAAGCAGTTCTGGGTAAGTGCCATTCTCAAACTCCACTGGGACAGAGGGTGCCCGAGGAATCTGGGATCCTGAACCGGGGACCCCTCCCCGGGGGCTGCCTGCCCCCCCCCCCCCCCCCCCCCCGCCCCTCGGACACAACAGTGCTGAGCTGCTGTGACCTGTCAGAGTATTGGGTCCAGGACGACACGGATTGTTCACTGGGTCACCTTCCTGACTCCCCCCCCCCCCCCCCCAACGTGGACTTGACATCCTTCTTCCCAATGGCCACAACATCCTTCTCCTCTGGTCCCTCCTCTTCCACGAGTACAAATTCAACGTACTTCAGTCTCCCCCTCCTGCTACTCTGACAGGTTTCCCCGGGGCCCGATGTGTGTTGGCCGGTTGTTGGGACGTGGGATCCCAGTCAAACCCCTCAACCCCAGGCCCCACTGGGTCAGCAGGCTTTTGGGCCTACTGGCAGACGCCTGCCTTCCCGCAGCCGCCCTATGGCTACTTGCTGGCTGTTGCAGGACACTCGGGCCTCTTGTCGGTGCCCTCCCATTTCTCCCCGAACCCATGCTTGGGCCTGTGCCGATGGCCTGGCACAGCAGCTTTGAGGGCAGGCAGAACAATCGTCCTCAACAAAGGCTTTCGATCCAATTCAGAAGAGGCTCGCTCGACAGGTTATTGGGGTGAACGGGGCTACGAGGAAAGGCTGGGCCTGTGTCCATTGGAGCTTGCGAGGCGATCTTACTGAGCCATAAACAAGCCTGAGGGGGATTTGTCAGGGTGAATGCTGAGAGGATATTTCCCCGCGTGGGAGAGACGAGAACTCGGGGCACATGTCCCATTTGAGACGGAGCTGAGGAGAATTTCTTTCTCTCTGAGGCAGGTGGATCTCTCGAACTCTTTTCCCCCTGAGAGTGGCTGAGGCTGGGCCGTAGAGGGTTTTGAACGCAGAGCCAAATAGATTCTTGGCTAAGAAGGGAGTCAAAGGGTATAGGAGAGGGTTGGAACACGGGAGCTGAAGGGGCTCGCGTGCAGTTAATGTTTGTACGTTGTCCTTCGCCAGAATGGATGTGCCCAGGCAAGAGCGAGAGACACAGTGGACCAAGATCGAATTGCGGCCTAGTTTGGACTTAGCTGCCCGCCCTTTTCCACTCTGTATAGATTCCCTACGGTGCAGGACATTACATAGAACATTGCAGCGCAGTACAGGCCCTTCGGCCCTCAATGTTGCGCCGACCTGTGAAACCAATCTAAAGCCCATCTACACTATTCCATTATCATACACATAGGCTCTGTATCAGTCTGAGTCCTGGTCGGACAGAATTCCCATGGTCCTTTGCAGGTGGCCATCTTAGATGGCTACATTCCGTCCTCTTGATCCTGAACGCGAAGCGTGGTGGATCACACGATTGATCCCTGTTCATCCTTGGTAGACCGGAGCCATTCGGCCCATCGAGTCGGCACCGGCCCGCTGAAAAGAGCAACCCTACCTAGGTCCACTCCCCCGCCCTATCCCCGTAAACCCACCCTGACCCGCCCATCGTTATGGACTGCGGGAGGAAACCGGAGCACCCGGAGGAAACCCACAGGGCGGAGAATGTGCAGACTCCACGCGGGCAGTGACCCGAGACCGGGATCGAACCCGGGTCCCTGACGCTGTTATACCCCCACCGTGCTACCCCATCAACCAAATCCCAATAGCTTTTCTCTCTCACAGGGTTAGCAGCCTAGACCTTTACACTAAACTATTCCTCAGTTCGTTGAATCAGAAAAGCGACCCAATGTTTACACCGACGTTGTGCTAATTTCTCAGGGGACGACTGTTTGCACACCGAATCCAGTCCACTTCTTCACAACCTGATCGAGACGGTGATTAAGCAGGTAGGTGACTTATTTCACCCTGGGCATTGCTGGCCTATCTCCGTCTGGTTCCATAACCCTCAATTGTCATATATTTTCAGTAATGTAATTATTGTCGTGTGAGCGTAGCTTTAAGAAATGGGTGTTTATAAATGAGTGTGTATATAAATATCTGTAGTGAGAGTACCTTTAAGAAATGGGTGTTTATTACTGCAGTGATGTCAGAGAGTGGGTGGAGCTGGGCTGTCTGTCAGCTTTTTACTTTCGTTTTAGGCTGTTTGCTGCAGGGCGTGTTTAAGTTTTGTTTTCAGGGTTGGAGCTGAAGCCAGACAGAGCAGCTGTACTGTTGAACTCTCTGCCATGAAAAGACTATCTCTTGATCATTTGGTGGATTCAGAATTATAAATGTTCTCAGTAGTGAATGCAAACCTAATGTGCTTCTGTTAAAAGGTGTTTCTTAAGTCTTCTGGATGTTAAAAGGACAGCTTACGGATTACTTAGTGTTGTATTCTTTGGGGGTTGTATTCGAATTGATGGTTGCTAAGATGTTCATTGTATGTTTTAAAAAGGTTAAATTGAGTTCATAGAATAAACATTGTTTTGCTTTAAGAAATACTTTTCCATTTCTGCTGTCCCACACCTGGAGAGTGGGCCGTGTGCTCCCCATACCACAATCTAGTAAAAGTTGTGGGTCGGGGGAACTCCATGATACACTTTGGGGCTCTCTAAACCCGGGCCCATAACAGGATAGGGATGAAGATTGTCAGAGAATACAACAGGATATAGATAGGCTGCAAAATTGGGCGGAGAAATGGCAGATGGAGTTTAACCCGGACAAATGCGAAGTGATGCATTTTGGTAGATCCAATTCAGGAGGGAGCTTTAAAATAAATGGCAGAACCATCAAGAGCATAGAGACAGAGATCTGGGCGTGCAGGGCCACAGATCCTTAAAAGTGGTAGCACAGGTGGGAATGGTGTTAAAGAAAGCATACGGCATGCTTGCCTTCATCGGACGGGGTATTGAGTATAAAAGCTCGAAAATTGTTACAGTTATATAGAACGTTGGTGAGGCCACATTTGGAATACTGTGTCCCATTCTGGTCACCGCACCCCAGAAGGACGTGGAGGCTTTGGAGAGAGTACAGAAAAGGTTCACCAGGATGTTGCCTGGTAAGGAGGGTGTTAGCTATGAGGAGAGATTGAATAAACTGGGATTGTTCTCCCTAGAGAGACGGAGGCCGAGGGGCGACCTGATAGAAGTTTACAAAATTATGAGGGGTATAGATAGGGTGAACAGTCGGAGGCTTTTTCCCCAGGGCGGAAATGACAATTACAAGGGGGCACAGGTTCAAGGTGAGGGGGGAAAGGTTCAGTGGAGATGTGCGGCGGAAGCTTTTTACACAGAGGGTGGTGGTGGCCTGGAATGCACGGCCAAGTGAGGTGGTTGCGGCAGATACGTTACCGACCTTTAAGAATTATCTGGATAGGCACATGAACAGACGGGGTGTGGAAGGACACAGGCGGGTGTTCCGGATAGGACAGTGATCGGCGCAGGCTTGGAGGGCCGAAGGGCCTGTTCCTGTGCTGTATTGGTCTTTGTTCTTAGATTATATTTCAGGTCTTTTCCAGATTTTAAAAATAAATTTAGACTACCCAATTCATTTCCCCCCCCCCCCCAGTTAAGGGGTAATTCACCTCCCCTGCAAATCTTTGGGTTGTGGGGGGGGGGCGGGGGGATGTGCAAACTCCACACGGACAGTGACCCGGGACCTCGGCGCCGTGAGGCAGCAGTGCTAACCACTGTGCCGCCCCCGTCTTTTCCAGACTTGAACCGTAGACATCCCGGCTCTCTTTCCCCGCCCCCCTCCCCCCCCCCCCCCCCCCTCTTAACCCTGCTTCACCACCACCCCCTTACTGGCACCGAGGCTCTCCCACTCCCACCACAAGCAAGGGGAAATCCCCTAATCGGGTTCCTCCCCCCCCCCCCCCCCCCGAGGGCCCGCTGCGGTAGTACCTGTGGTGATATGCATCACTGTAAATACACAAGGGGTTAAAGTAAATACACTACCACTAAGTAAACACTAGAGGGAGCACCAGTGACATCATGACATGCAGACATGCAGCTAATGAACACATAGAATAGGACACGGCCAATGGGCAGTCAAGACACCCAGAGGTGACACTACCATAAGGGGGCATTACACAACCCATATATAAGGACAGGGCACACATGCTCTGTCTCTTTCCACAGGCGACACTCGGAGAGTAGGACAGGGGCAGGTCAGAAGCATCACACCCACCACGTGGCTTAGAGCAGACTGGTTAGTTAGACTGAGTTACTGTAGCAAGATTAGCAGGAGAGTCGAACTCAGAGAGAACTGTGCTAATGGTTCAATAAATCACATTGAACTTACTTCAAAGTCTGGAGTATCTTTTGGTCAAAGCTGCATCGAGTTGCAGCCTGTGTTATCCCAGAGTACACAACACGACAGTGCCGACCTGGCAATCAGTGCCAAGGTGCCAGTGCCCGGGCACGTCCCTCACCACCCGAGGTCTACATCTACCTCCGCGTCCCTCCGGCATTGGTCGGCGTGACATGATTTCCGTTCTTGAAGAACAGGAGCGATTGGGCCCGACCCGATGCCTGGGTGGGTGGGTGGGGTGGAGTAGGTATGGGCGGACGTTACGGCCTCAAGGCTGGTAAATAGATCTTAAATTATTAAAACGTAGGGAGATCAGGTTCACGTCCTGTTTAAGTTGCCGGGGGCGTGTTTGGGGGGGGGGAGGGGAGTCCACCATCTGCCCATTCCATTGGCGGCCCCGGCCCTGGACGGAAATCACAGTCGACCGACTCCGCTTTCCTCTCTCGCACCAGCTGACACCGGTACTCGGACGGCAGGAGAGCCTGTTCCTGTGCCGTACTGTGTCGAACCTCGGGGGGGGGGGGGGGGGGGGGGGGGCCAGCATCGTGTAGGGGTAGAGCCCGCCCACCGCTACCTGACCTGCACGGGCAGCGACCCCCCCCCCCCCAATGGTCTAATGTCTCCTTCATCGCCACAGGTCGAGAGCCCCAAGTGGAACGACCAGACCATCTACAGCCAGACCCTGAGCTCGAACCCGGACTACGCCGACAATATGTATGTACCATCGGGGAGAGGGGGGGCGGCCTGCAGCGGGCCGGTGACGAGACGGGATTGCGACGGGGGAGACGGACGGACCGGGGGGGGGGGGTGTAATTACTAATTAATTTGACGTACGTGCATCCCGACGAATATAAAAATGGGAATGAACCTGCAGGACGAGGGGGGGTGAAGTGAGCGAGTGGGACTAACAGTGGTGCCCTGGTGGGGAGTCGGTACAGGCTCGATGGGCCGAGTGGTCGGCCCTCGGCGCTGCGAACGGGTCTCTCAGGCCGCCCTCTCTTGCCCGATGGGTGGTGGGGGGGGGGGGGGGGGGGTTGGGAAGCAGATGCAACCCTTAGCTTTTACAAAAAGGGGGAATTGTATAAATATATAATAAATCTGCGGGGCCAGTGTGGATGCGGGTGGGGTGGGGGAGTGGGATTAATTAGATCGCACTGTCAAAGGGCCAGCCAGCCCAAGATGGGCAGAACAGCCTCCTTCTGTGCTGTTTTATTCTGGGGAAGCCTTCGCGGTCTGACGGGCGAACGTCTTATTCATTACGTTGTTACGGTTTCGTGGCAGGTACGTTACGAGCGATGGGTTTGTGGTAAATGGGGATGTCTGGGGCACTGGGTTGGGTGGGAGGGAAGTCAGTGAACGCTCTCCAGCAAGACAGCCCGCCTCGCCTTTGGTTTTGACTTGACGTGGGGGGAACAGCTAGCACGGCGCACACCATACCGGAACCAGTCAGGACACAAGGCAGGGGTCGGAGATAGACGCCAGCTGGTTTTAAAGGTAGCTAATGTCGGATGGCGAGGTGTAACTGGTTCAGTTTTCTCCCCGCAGCATAAAGCCACTGACCATGGACAGTAGTGCCTACCCCTTCACCGCCTTTGCTGGCGTCCAGCTATGGAGCTCAGCTTCCGTGAGGTGAGTCACCAGAAGACAGAGGAGCAGAATTAGGCCATTCGGCCCATCGAGTCTGCTCCGCCATTCAATCATGGCGGATATTTTTCTCACCCCCATTCTCCGGTCTTCTCCCCATAACCCCTGATCCCCTCATTAATCAAGAACCTATCTATCTCTGTCTTAAAGACACTCAGTGATTTGGCCTCCACAGCCTTCTGCGGCAAAGAGTTCCACAGATTCACCACCCTCTGGCTGAAGAAGTTCCTCTTCATCTCTGATTGTGTCCTCTGCTTCTAGTTTCTCCTACAAGTGGAAACATCCTCTCCACGTCCACTCTATCCGGGCCTCGCAGTATCCTGCAAGTTTCAATAAGATCCCCCCCTCATCCTTCTAAACTCCCAACGAGTACAGACCCAGAGTCCTCAACCGTTCCTCGCACGACAAGCTCTTCATTCCAGGGATCGTTCTTGTGAGCCTCCTCTGGACCCTTTCCAAGGCCCCAAACACATCCTTCCTTGGATACGGGGACCAAAATGGGAGCTGCAGTCTGTCCCCGATCCCAACAATAACCTGCCTTTATACAGCACCGTCAACATGTCAAACAGCCTGATGCTTCACAAGGGCAATCATCATCGGATAGAAGTTGACATCGAACCGCTCCTTGTTAAGGAGCGTCTTATGCGAAGGAGAGAGGGAAAGACAGAGAGAGGGAGGGAGGGAAAGAGAGAGAGGGAGGGAGGGAAAGAGAGAGAGGGAGGGAGGGAAAGAGAGAGAGGGAGGGAGGGAAAGAGAGAGAGGGAGGGAGGGAAAGAGGGAGGGAGGGAAAGAGAGAGAGAGGGAAAGAGAGAGAGAGTGAGGGAAAGAGAGAGAGGGAAAGAGAGAGAGGGAAAGAGAGAGAGGGAAAGAGAGAGAGGGAACGAGAGAGAGGGAACGAGAGAGAGGGAACGAGAGAGAGGGAACGAGAGAGAGGGAACGAGAGAGAGGGAACGAGAGAGAGGGAACGAGAGAGAGGGAACGAGAGAGAGGGAACGAGAGAGAGGGAACGAGAGAGAGGGAACGAGAGAGAGGGAACGAGAGAGAGGGAACGAGAGAGAGGGAACGAGAGAGAGGGAACGAGAGAGAGGGAACGAGAGAGAGGGAACGAGAGAGAGGGAACAATAGAGAGGGAACGAGAGAGAGGGAAGGAGCGAGAGAGAGTGAAAGAAAGAGCGAGACAGGGAAAGCTAGATCGAGGGAAAGAGGGTGAAAGAGAGAAAGAGAGAGAGGAGAGAGAGAGAGACACAGAGAGAGAGAAGGAAAGAGACAGAGAGAAAAAGAGGGAAAGAGAGAGAGGGGAGAGAGAGAGGGAAAGAGAGAGAGGGGGTAAGAGAGAGGAGAGAGAGAGAGAAGAGAGGGGGGGGAGGGGAGAGAGAGAGAAAGGCGGACAGGTTTCGGGAGAGGGATTCCGGAGCTTAGGGCCCCAGGCAGCTGAAGGCACGGCCACCAAGTGTGGAAGGATGGGAACCTGGGACACTCAGGTGTCCGAAATTGGAGGAGCGTGGGGCAACGCGGAGGGTTGTGGCGCTGAAGGAGGTTACTGAGGAAAGGAGTGGGCTAGAGGAGGGCAGATTGAAGGGGACGTGTTCTGGTTTACCGATGGGGGTAGAGCGGCCAGGAGAGCCTCAGGGAGGATAGGTGTGGCGGGCAGAGAGGAGCCATGTTTCCTATTATTCCGTCGGTGCTTAGTTTCCGAAGGCCGGACTGGGGCCTGTGATCTCCGATCCGCCAATCGGGCCTGGCCCAGTCGGGATCCGAGCTCGCTGCTCGAGTAGAGAGCTCAGACCTGCCGCGGGAAACCTGCCGTCGGCTCCCCGTTGGCCATTCCCTACCCCCCCCCCCCCCCCCCCCCCCCCCACCCTCAGTGAGAGGAAGCTGGACAGGCCCATGGCACCACTCCAGGGAGCGACGGGTGTGTCCTGGCCCGCGGATCGTGTCAGCCATCAGCCCCGTCTCCTCACTCGGCCCTCGTCCGCGAGTCCGAGACACAAATGTTTCGCGTTCCCCCTCCGAGCCACTCGCCGCCCCGACTTGGAAATAAATTGGCCGTTCCTTCCTGGGTCTCCCTCCCTAACAGCACTGTGGGTGTGCCTACAGAGCACGGGACTGCAGCGGGTCCAAGAAGACGCCTGGCCCACCGCCTTCTCAATTAAGGATGGGCAGAAAATGCTGGGCCCAGCACATGCCGGGAACGAATAGAATAACAAATAATTTGAGGCCGACACTCACGGCGTCAGTACTGAGGGAGTGCCGCACTGTCAGAGGGTCAGTACTGAGGGAGTGCCGCACTGTCAGAGGGTAGGTACTGAGGGAGTGCCGCACTGTCAGAGGGTCAGTACTGAGGGAGTGCCGCACTGTCAGAGGGTCAGTACTGAGGGAGTGCCGCACTGTCGGGGGGTCAGTACTGAGGGAGTGCCGCACTGTCGGGGGGTCAGTACTGAGGGAGTGCCGCACTGGCGGGGGGTCAGTACTGAGGGAGTGCCGCACTGTCAGAGGGTCAGTACTGAGGAGTGCCGCACTGTCGGGGGGTCAGTACTGAGGGAGCGCCGCACTGTCCGAGGGTCAGTACTGAGGGAGCGCCGCACTGTCCGAGGGTCAGTACTGAGGGAGCGCCGCACTGTCAGAGGGTCAGTACTGAGGGAGTGCCGCACTGTCAGAGGGTCAGTACTGAGGGAGTGCCGCACTGTCGGGGGGTCAGTACTGAGGGAGTGCCGCACTGTCGGGGGGTCAGTACTGAGGGATTGCCGCACTGTCAGAGGGTCAGTACTGAGGGAGTGCCGCACTGTCGGGGGGTCAGTACTGAGGGAGCGCCGCACTGTCCGAGGGTCAGTACTGAGGGAGCGCCGCACTGTCCGAGGGTCAGTACTGAGGGAGTGCTGCACTGTCCGAGGGTCAGTACTGAGGGAGTGCCGCACTGTCAGAGGGTCAGTACTGAGGGAGTGCCGCACTGTCAGAGGGTCAGTACTGAGGGAGTGCCGCACTGTCCGACGGTCAGTACTGAGGGAGTGCCGCACTGTCCGAGGGTCAGTACTGAGGGAGTGCCGCACTGTCCGAGGGTCAGTACTGAGGGAGTGCCGCACTGTCCGAGGGTCAGTACTGAGGGAGTGCCGCACTGTCCGAGGGTCAGTACTGAGGGAGTGCCGCACTGTCCGAGGGTCAGTACTGAGGGAGTGCCGCACTGTCCGAGGGTCAGTACTGAGGGAGTGCCGCACTGTCCGAGGGTCAGTACTGAGGGAGTGCCGCACTGTCAGAGGGTCAGTACTGAGGGAGTGCCGCACTGTCAGAGGGTCAGTACTGAGGGAGTGCCGCACTGGCGGGGGGTCAGTACTGAGGGAGTGCCGCACTGTCAGAGGGTCAGTACTGAGGGAGTGCCGCACTGTCGGGGGGTCAGTAACTGAGGGAGGGCCGCACTGTTCGAGGGTCAGTACTGAGGGAGCGCCGCACTGTTCCGAGGGTCAGTACTGAGGGAGCGCCGCACTGTCCGAGGGTCAGTACTGAGGGAGTGACGCACTGTCGGGGGGTCAGTACTGAGGGAGTGCCGCACTGTCGGGGGGTCAGTACTGAGGGATTGCCGCACTGTCAGAGGGTCAGTACTGAGGGAGTGCCGCACTGTCGGGGGGTCAGTACTGAGGGAGCGCCGCACTGTCCGAGGGTCAGTACTGAGGGAGTGCCGCACTGTCAGAGGGTCAGTACTGAGGGAGTGCCGCACTGTCCGAGGGTCAGTACTGAGGGAGTGCCGCACTGTCCGAGGGTCAGTACTGAGGGAGTGCCGCACTGTCCGAGGGTCAGTACTGAGGGAGTGCCGCACTGTCCGAGGGTCAGTACTGAGGGAGTGCCGCACTGTCCGAGGGTCAGTACTGAGGAGTGCCGCACTGTCAGAGGGTCAGTACTGAGGGAGTGCCGCACTGTCCGAGGGTCAGTACTGAGGGAGTGCCGCACTGTCCGAGGGTCAGTACTGAGGGAGTGCCGCACTGTCAGAGGGTCAGTACTGAGGGAGCGCTGCACTGTCAGAGGGTCAGTACTGAGGGAGTGCTGCACTGTCAGAGGGTCAGTACCGAGGGAGTGCCGCACTGTCAGAGGCACTGTCTTTTGGGCAAGGCTGAATCCTCATCTGCCTTCTCGGGCACAAAGGCCCCATGGGAGATTCAGCGGTCCTGACTCAGCAGCCCCCCCCCCCCCCCCCCCCCGCCTGCACGGGGAGGTGGGAGACCCCCGGTGTCCGGTGCGCCAGGGTCCCGGGACGGGTCTGACGAGGTGTCATTCTCTCCCCGCAGTTCTACAGTGTCTATTCGTTTCTGGACACGAAACTGGACACCTACAAGGCGCTGGACAAGCGGCTGAACGGCAGACTGCCAGGCATCACCCGCGCGGTGGCGGAGGTCATGGGTCAGATGGCCATCATACTGACCCACAACGAGAGGCTGCACCTGAACTATGAGGTGTACAGTGATGTGACTCTGAACTACTTCACCCAACTCCAGGGCTTCGCAGAGGAGCTAAAGGTACAAATTCTACAAGACCAACATCCAGACCTTTGCAAAACTCTGTACCTAACCTCGTGCTGTACCTGTCCTGGGAGTGTTTGATGGGGACAGTGTCGAGGGAGCTTTACTCTGTATCTAACCCCGTGCTGTACCTGTCCTGGGAGTGTGGGATGGGGACAGTGTAGAGGGAGCTTTACTCTGTATCTAACCCCGTGCTGTACCTGTCCTGGGAGTGTTTGATGGGGACAGTGTCCGAGGGAGCTTTACTCTGTATCTCACCCTGTGCTGTACCTGTCCTGGGAGTGTTTGATGGGGACAGTGTACAGGGAGCTTTACTCTGTATCTAACCCTGTGCTGTACCTGTCCTGGGAGTGTTTGATGGGGACAGTGTAGAGGGAGCTTTACTCTGTATCTAACCCTGTGCTGTACCTGTCCTGGGTGTGTTTGATGGGGACAGTGTAGAGGGAGCTTTACACTGTATCTAACCCCGTGCTGTACCTGCCCTGGGAGTGTTTGATGGGGACAGTATAGAGGGAGCTTTACTCTGTATCTAACCCTGTGCTGTACCTGTCCTGGGTGTGTTTGATGGGGACAGTATAGAGGGAGCTTTACTCTGTATCTAACCCTGTGCTGTACCTGTCCTGGGTGTGTTTGATGGGGACAGTGTAGAGGGAGCTTTACTCTGTATCTATCCCTGTGCTGTACCTGTCCTGGGAGTGTTTAATGAGGACAGTGTAGAGGGAGCTTTACTCTGTTTCTAACCCTGTGCTGTACCTGTCCTGGGGGTGTTTGATGGGGGACAGTGTACAGGGCGGTTGAAAGGATAAAGGGCTGGATAACAAATTGTGGTAGTCACCACTGATGTATATATTGTATATATACGATGTTGATATAGGTGCTTTACGGTAAGGCCCCTGTACTACAGGTACGGGGGTAGATCCCTGCCTGCTGGTTCCGCCCAGTAGGCGGAGTATAAATATGTGTGCTCCCAGTACAGCAGCCATTTCGTCAGCTGCTGTAGGAGGCCACACATCTCAGTGTAATAAAGCCTCGATTACACCCTACTCTTGTCTTTGTCTAATTGATTGTGCCTCACAATACCAAAATAATTGTTTTTGCTAAAAAAATGTATGAAAAAGAATGACCCCCTCTCTCTTTTTCTCTCCAATTCTCCTCTGTCCGTCCCCTCTCTTTCTCCCCCTCCCCACTTCTCTCCTAACTCCCTGCTTTTTCGGCCTACTCAAGAGTCGGGGCCTGACTCTCCAGTGGTTGTATTCGGCCAGGGGAGATTTTATACGCTCAGCGGAAAGATTGACTCATCTGATCAGCTCATCGGACGAGGGAAACGAGAGGCTGAATCGCATCTACAACGATAAGATAATGAGGGTAATTTACAGCTGTTTGTAAAAGGGGGGTTCGGAGCTCTGATTACACCCCGCAAAGGCCGGTGAATCCCTCCCCCTTGGCGGATCGACGGAGAAGCTGGGGCCGTTTTCCTCGGAGGAGAGACGGCCTAGAGGGTTGTAGGAATGGAGTTATCCTGGTGGGTGGGGAAGGTGAAAGATTTGTGACAGAGGGGGATCTGTATTGAGGGGGGTAAGTGAAGGGGGGCAGAGTGGTTAGCACTGCTGCCTCACAGCACCAGGGTCCGATTCCGGCCTCGGGTCACAGCCTGCGCATTCTCCCCGTGTGCGCGTGGGTTTCCTCTGGGTCCTCCGGTTTCCTCCCACAGTCCAAAGATGTGCGGGTTAGGTGGATTGGCCATGCTAAAATTGCCCCTTAGTGTCCAACGGTTAGGTGGGGTTACGGGAATAGGGCGGGGGAGTCGGCCTGGGTAGGGTGCTCCTTCAGAGGGTCGGTGCAGACTCGATGGGCCGAATGGCCTCCTTCTCCACTGCTAGGATTCTATGATGTGTGAAGGATGATGGGTTGGGGGTATCTGAGGGGGGGGGATATCCGTGAAGGGGGAGGTGTGCAAAGGGGTGGGTATGATTGAAGGGGAGGGGTGGTGATTGTAAGGGGGGACGGCTTGAAACGGGAAACAAGAGATTTAATTTTTGTTCTGGAATGTTCCCGACAGGTGGAGTTCTACTTCCTGTCCCAGTACGTCTCGGCGACGGAGGCGCCTTTCCGGCACATTCTACATGGGCAGGGCGACCACACGCTGGGCGCGCTTTACAAACACTTCCAGCTGCTGCGGGTGGACCCGTCAAAGTTCGACGAGAAGAGGTTTCGCAAACAGCTGGCTCTGGTAACCTGGACCTTACAGGGAGCGGCTAACGCCTTGAGTGGCGACGTCTGGAGCATTGACAACAACAGCTTTTAACGGCCAAACTCCCGATCGGGGGATTTCGGATTCCAGCTCGCGGGTTGTGCGCGCACCTGCTCCCCTGTCTCCCGCCCTCGTTTTAAAAAAAATCTCTCCCCTTCCCCCTCTCCACCCCCCCCCTGCTCTCTCCCTCTCCCCTCGGTCTCCCCCTCCACCCCCTGCTCTCTCCTCTGTCTCCCCCTCCATCTTCTCTTTGAGAATGAAGCCCTGGCCTCTTCAATCCAATTGCTGCATTAAGAGTCGGTGTTACCCACATCCTGTTTGTAAAACAAAAGTCGGAATTGAAGATGATTCGACAAGTTCACCGACAGCAACTGAAACTATATCACGCGTTTGTCCACCCATACTTGTGCCTAAGCTCTGGTTGTCATTAATGATTGTTTAATTTATCAGGGGCAGTGATCACTATAAATTATTTATAAAGTCATGTATTAATATATCATTAATTATCGGGAGCAGTGTCTTCCATAATTATAACAGTTATACCGCCTTCGCATCGGTTTATAAAGAACCAGGGTGTCATAGGAGCGATGAGGTGTTGGCAATGTGCAGGATGATCAGGCAAACCATTTGTCCCCCAGTCTCTAGGGCAGCCATTACGTCCCTCAGCTCTTAGAACGGCCATTTGCAGTGTCCTCCAGCTGGAGTGGCCATTTGCAGTGTCCTCTAGCTTGAACGGCCATTTGCAGTGTCCTCCAGCTAGAGCGGCCATTTGCAGTGTCCTCCAGCTAGAGCGGCCATTTGCAGTGCTCTCTAGCTAGAGCGGCCATTTGCATTGTCCCTCTAGCTTGAACGGACATTTGCAGTGTCCTCGAGCTCTAGCGGCCATTTGCAGTGTCCTCAAACAGCCATTTGCAGTGTCCTAGAGTGGCCATTTGCAGTGTCCTCTAGCTTGAATGGCCATTTGCAGTGTCCTCTAGCTCCAGCGGCCATTTGCAGTGCCCTGGAGCTCCGAGAGCTGCCACTTGCACTGTCCTCTAGCTCCCTAACAGCAGTGTGGGTGTACCTACACCTCCCGGACTGCAGCGGGTTCAACATGGCGGCTCACCCACCACCTTCTTGCAAGGTAGCTAGGGACAGCCAGCCACACCCACGGCCTGAAAGAAAATCCCCCCCCCTCCCCCGCCAAACTCTCAACCCCACTTGCCACAATCCGGCTGCCCCCGAGTGCGGGGATGGTGGAGTCGTCCCCTGATGGGATCAGTTTACCGAGCACCATTTCCAAATGGGTACCAGCCCCCTCATCGCACCCGTCAGACCAGCGGCGAGAGACCCTCAGCTCTCCCACTGTTGAAGGCCGCCATTAATCTTCCATTTTACTATGCAAAAAAAAAAAGTGTTAATTATTGGGAACAGTGCTTCATCGTTTAGCACTGTTCGCTCG
>NC_092737.1:20513972-20549817 GCF_047496885.1 Scyliorhinus torazame
AGAACGGGAGTGCGGTTGGGGGGGTGTGCAGAGACGGCAGCAATCGCTCGTTCCCCGCCAACCCCCCCCCCCCCCCCACTTCATCTCCCCCGCCTTCAGGGGGGGTGCCGAGTAAAAGCGGGAACTCCGGACCGCAGGGTGAAGGGAAAGACGAGGGAGATCGACACCATTCGCCCTGGCCGATCGGCAACAGGTCAACTGACCAACGCACCCCCCCCCCCCGCTGGAAGCCAGCCCGACCCTCTGCCAGCCTCGGCGGGCGGGTTCAACGTTCATCGGGGCTCCTCCCGCGACGAGAAATCGGATCGGCTTTCTTCGAGGTCGAGCAACGTGCCCAGGCCGGGGACTCTCCCTTCCCCCCGGGGCCCAGTTAAAGTTTCTTCATTTGCATTTAGTTTTGTCCCCGATTCCATGGGAGGGAATCTGAGGGGGGGGGGTGGGGACGGATGGACCGAAGCTCTGTGCAATCCGGAGGGAGGAAGCCCTCTCCCGAGCAATTTTGGATTCTCTGCTTCACCCGACATTCTTCCCGTCAATCCCAGCTGGCGTACGTCACCGAAGACGGAATATCGTCCCCAAATCCACTTCTCCCTCTTGGGAGGCAGCACACTCTCGTGCCCCTCTTCCAAAGGCGGTTGGTGGTGGGGGGGGGGGGGGGGGGGGGGGGGGTGGAAAGAGAGAGGAGGAAAAAAAAAGACCACATGTTAAAAAAAAAAATTCACCCAGACCCAATTTAAGAGTTCAACTCCTAGTTGGTGCGAGGAAGGTTAAATATGTAGTGTTGGAAAGAAATTAGTTCTAGACAATCCCCCAGGATAGGAATGTTGCCTGGTTTCCAAGGTAACCGTAGTTCAAGTCAGACATGACAGGTCCCTTGCCCGCAGGGCCTCTCGACCTCGCAGAGAAGGTGCCGTCCGCATCGACTCCCGAGGCTGTGCAGTTCGCATCGACTCCCTTGGCCAAAGTGCCTGCTCAGGGCATGTGGCGGATGGTGTGGAAGATCCAGTCCATTTTCGTGGTCCCACCCGCCGTGGTGGGCGTCATTCATCTGCTTGGTGAAGTACTCCAGGGCCTCCTGCTCCATCTTGTCCAGCGCCAAGGTCTTGCGGATGTAGGCGATGTCGTCGAAGGACTGCAGCTCGGGCATGCCCGAGCCCAGCATCATGGAGAACAGATTGATGAAGAGGTTGGCATGCTGGCGGATGGCCAGGTATGCCTTGTAGCACATCTCCTGAAACCTGCCGTGGCAGAGGGGGGGGGCGAGGGAGAGAGAGAGAGAGAGAGAGGAGAGACAGCTGTGAGCCAAACGTTCAGTGCGAGCCAACCGCAAAGCCTCCCTCCCCCCCCGCCCGCCCCCCCCCCCCCCGCCCTTTTCACAACAAAACAAGACCTGCATTTATGTAGTGCCTTTCAAGAGAAGGCACTGGGCAGCGATTGGACAAAATGCGACTGCAAACCAAGGTGAATAAATCTCGGGCGGGAGAGAGGTTGCTTTTGGGGGGGCATCTTAAAGAGAGTGAGACGCGAGGGAGGTGTCAGGAGGGAATTCCACAGCTTAGGGCAGTGACGGGCAACGTAGGCCTGTGAGTGGGCCGCATGAGTGGGCCTCCTTCACCTCAGGGGGCCGCAAGGTTGAAATCGGGGCTCGCCCCGCTCACCGTGACCCCATGAATAAGATTCAATATATCTCCCACACGCCGAATATGTCACACCAGTCGGGGAAAAGAAACGTCATGGATGGAAATCGGCAGACAATCCGGTGAGTGGGCAGCGGTCAACAAAATGTCTCGTGGGGGCCCCACTCCTGAGTATAAGAATTGGCAAGTCATGTTGCAGCCGTATAGAACCTTAGTTAGGCCACACTTGGGAGTATAGTGTTCAATTCTGGTCGCCACACTACCAGAAGGATGTGGAGGCTATAGAGAGGGTGCAGAAGAGATTTACCAGAATGTTGCCTGGTATGGAGGGCATTAGCTATGAGGAGCGGTTGAATAAACTCGGTTTGTTCTCACTGGAACTGGCGGAGGTTGAGGGGCGACCTGATAGAGGTATACAAAATTATGAGGGGGCATAGACAGAGTGGATAGTCAGAGGCTTTTCCCCAGGGTAGAAGGGTCAATTACTAGGGGGGCATAGGTTTAAGGTGCGAGGGGCAAGGTTTAGAGGGAATGTACGAGGCAAGTTTTTTTTACACAGGAGGGTAGTGGGTGCCTGAAACTCACTACCGGAGGAGGGTAGTGGAAGCAGGGACGATAGTGACATTTAAGGGCATCTTGACAAATATATGAATAGGATGGAATAGAGGGATACGGACCCCAGAAGTGTGGAAGATTTTAGTTTAGACGGGCAGCATGGTCGGCACGGGCTTGGAGGGCCGAAGGGCCTGTTCCTGTGCTGTACATTTCTTTGTTCTTTGTTCCCTCGGCTTAGGGCTTTGGCAGATGAGTAAGAGGCCAGAATTAAGAGGAGCGCAGGTGAAATAAAAACCACGGTGAGAATTTGGTCGGACTCACAGCTCGAACTCCTTGGGTTTTGGTGCACTCCTGGGCGCCTTTGCTGATGACGATCAGGAAATCCTGGGTTAGTACGAACGGGACCCGCTCCCGCTTGTACCCAAACTTCTTCTTCTTGTGGTCAAGAAAGTGGCCAAAGTCGATGTGGAACAGCTGGACAATCCGAGAGAGAGAGAGAGAGAGAGAGAGAGAACATGCAGACGCACACATATTAATAATACGAATAATCTTTAGTGTCACAAGTAGGCTTACATTAACACTGCAATGAAGTTACTGTGAAAATCCCCTCGTCGCCACATTTCCGGCGCCTGTTCGGGTACACGGAGGGAGAATTCAGAATGTCCGATTCACCTAACAATCACGTCTTTCGGGACTTGTGGGAGGAAACCGGAGCGCCCGGAGGGAAACCCGCGCAGACACGGGGAGAACGTGCAGACTCCGCACAGGCAGTGACCCAAGCCGGGAATCGAACTTGGGACTCTGGCACCGTGAAGTGCTAACAGTAGATAATACAGGCAGGAACTTAAACCCCCCAATCCTGCTCAGCGTCGACAAGACGAAGGTGACGCAGGTGGACAGAAAGACGGACAAGGTTCTGATTTTTAAACATTCTCTCATGTGGGGTGGGACAGCAATTGTTGCCCATTCTCTCGAGCGGGCATTTGAGTGTCGACCGCTCGGGGCAGGGATTAGAGGAATGGGGGGACCTGTTCATCGATGGGACGTTTGCGAGCCTAGGGGCGCTGGAGGAAAAGTTTGGGCTACCCCTGGGAAACATGCAAGTGAGGGCGTTTGTGAGGCGGCAGGTGAGGGAATTCCCGCTGCTTCCGGCACGTGGGATTCAGGACAGGGTGATTTTGGGTGTATGGGTCGGAGAAGGCAAGGTGTCGGCGATATACCAGGAGCTGAAGGAAGAGGAGGAGGCCTCGGTGGAGGAGTTAAAGGGCTTGTGGGAGGAGCAGCTTGGGGAGGAGATTGAGGAGGGTCTGTGGGCTGATGCCCCGAGTAGGGTTAATTCTTCCTCCTCTTGCGCCAGGCTCAGCCAAATCCAGTTCAAAGTTACTCACAGAGCGCATATGACAGGGGCGAGGTCAGCAGCAGCAGCAGCAGCCCAAGGGCGGGGGATGGAGGGGGGGGGGGGGGGGGGGGGGGGGGGAGTTTTGTAGAAAATTTGTTGAATAACTTGAATAAATATATATATTAAAAAAAAAAAAAGAGTCAACCACATTGCTCTGGGGGGGGGGGGGTCTGGAGTCACGTGTAGGCCAGACCGGGGGTAAGGACGGCAGATTTCCTTCCCAAAATTGTCCTTCGTGTCCAAAAATTGCCCTTAGTGTTGGGTGGGGTTACTGGGTTGCGGGGATAGGGTGGAGGTGTGGACCTTGGGTAGGGGGCTCTTTCCAAGAGCCGGTGCAGACTCGATGGGCCGAATGGCCTCCTTCTGCACTGTAAATTCTATGAAAAGGGGATATTAGTGAACCAGATGAAATTTGAAGGACATCGACAATGGTTTCATGGCTAGGCTACCAATTCCCCGTTTTTACTGAATTCTAATTACACCGTCGCCCCTGGCGGGATTCGAACCCTGGCCCCCAGAGCGTCACCCTGGGTCTCTGGATTACTAGCCCACTGACTAATGAAGTTCAGCTTGAAGCGGTGATACCGTTCACTATCCTGGCTCACCCGGACGCCCTCCCTCTCCACCCGAGCAATTCAGGCTCGGCCGAACGAGGAGCAGGGCGGCTCGATGACCTCAGGTTGGTGGCCGCAGCAACCTCGACGACGACGACGGGAATTCGCCTTCCGGAAAGCCCGGGTGTGGCAGGTGACGACGTGCGTCCCCGCGAAAGCCGGGACGCGCCAAAACGAGTGGGCGCTGGGGAAAGCTGGCGTCAAGAGGAGCAGTTGGTATTGTGGCAACTCGAGTATTTTGGAGACATGAAGCGAAGAGGAGGGGGGGACGTTTGGGGGGAAATAAAAATTAACACAAAAGGCAAAACACGTGGGAAACACGACAGAGACCTGTGGACTGGCCTCGCTAGGGAACAGGTAGTGAGGGCAGCAGAGACTATAAACCAGCAAAGACCCCTTCATAGTCCAGCCACCCCTCGGAACAAGGACGGACAGACAGACGGTGATAGATGTAGGAGTTTCAGATTTATTGTACTTTGCATTTGGCACATTAAGGGTTAAAATCCTGGGTTGGTGTGTGTATGACTGCTGCAGTCACGTTTTTAAAAAGCCTGGTTTAAAAAGGCAGACACTTTGGCTCTCAAGGTGCAATTAAAGCTTCATAAAAGTTTGGGCAAATGGAATCTTGTTCATATGAAGATGATTTCCTGGGGAATAGATAATTAGAGACATTGTGTTGGGTGTAGTAAGGTGATGTAGTTAATGGAAGGAGCCAGGGGTGGAAGCAGTCAGGTGTTGAGTTCCGTTTTGATTTTCAGGTCAGTTATTTGTCCGGGTACAGACCAGCAGCTTTCCTCAAAGCAGATTAGCCAAAAAGACTTTTGCCTGTGAGCGTAACGCCAGTTTCTGCAAAGGCCGGCAGGTTAAACTATAGTTTGGCACGGGCAAGAATCTGCAGCTGGTTCCTGAAGGATCTCTCCTTCTCAAAGTGGTTTATCCACAACATCTCTTTACAGCAAGTATTGCTGGGTGGACTAACTCTATTTAAAATGAATTCTGACCAGAGATGGTTTCTGTTTGAGTGGAGATAAAAGATAGCAGTTAGGAGTTAGCATTACATGTTATTGTTAAGCATTGTTTGACTGGTATTTTCTTATGAGGTTAAATTTAGTAATACTGTGTTAGTATTAAAGTTTGTTTTAATGGACCATATCCCTATTTGTGCGTGGAATCACTCCTGGAACAAGGCTCCTTTCCTCACAATTACAAATTAAATAAAGTATTGGGGTTTCTGCCCGGTATCTTAGCAACTGTTGGGGTCTGGCCCGAGGTCGTGATACAGACAGACGCTTACACTGCCCGACAGCAGAGCGATTACAAGCTGGAGGGCTCCAGGCCCGAGCTCCGGTCTATCACCCCCCCATCATCCCAGCCTCAAGGTTCGCCAATGGCCTGTTGAGAAACGCCACTCAGTCCACCCGAGTCCACTCACCTGACCATCATCCTTCACCATGATGTTGCTGTTGTGTCGGTCTCCAATCCCCAGAATGAACGTGGCCACACAGTATCCAGCACAGGAGGTGGGTGAACAGGTCGATCGCAGCATCGTAACTGGGCAATCAAAATAATTGTGAACGTTGGAATTAACCGCGGGCACTTGCAGCACAGAAACAGACCACAGGCGCGGGCGAACAGAGGAATGAGGAGGGGGCCCTCGAGCCCACTCGCCATTCAATAAGATTCATGGCCGATCGACACCATCCCGACTGGGAAATATATCGGCCGTTCCTTCACTGTCGCTGGGTCAAAATCCTAGAACTCCCCCCCCCCAACAGCACAGTGGGTGTACCTACACCGCAGGGACTGCAGCGGGTTCAAGGCGGCTCACCCACCACCTTCTCAAGGGACAAATAGGGGCGGGCTATAAATGCTGGGCCTACGCAGGAAGGCCTTCTCTGCTGCGTCTACCCAATCAAACCACCCATCATAATAATTCTCACCAAGTTGCTGTCTAGTGGGGAGCTTGCTGTGCGCAAGGTGGCCGCCGCCGTTTCCTACATTATCACAGTGGCCGTGTGCTTCCAACTTATTTCACTGCCTACAGATCACGCACTTGGGACATCCAAAGCCCGTGAAAAGGAAGTGGCGGTCGAAAGATTTACTTGGTTCCCTCTTCTCGGAGTGGCTCTTAAGAAATAGAGTGGTGTTCCTTAAATACCGAGCAGTCCCTACCTTTACGTTCACCCACGTTAAACTGCATTTGCCACATATCCGCCCATGCTATAGACACTTGCTTCGGGGGAAAAGGCTGCAGGCTTTCATTCCAGAGTTGGGATTTTGTCAACGCGCTGTAAAGAGTCTGCTCCTTCCTACTTTGACCAAGTCGCCACTGTCGTCAGGATCAGGCTATTCAGCCACGGGGACCATCACACCCCCAATGCCCGTGGGTTTGCACTTGCCCACGTGGACAGTGATCAGGATAGGGTGGGGCAAGTCTGGGGGGGGGGGGGGGGGGGGGGGGGCGGGGGAATAGGAATGAATTCTACTTCTAAAAGCCCCCCACCACTCGCCCAGGCACCTCAATACTGACTGGGTAACGAAGCAGATTCGCGACTGATCTGAATAGGGTCAAAGCGGACCCAGTCGCAACATGCTCCACTTGTACCTGTAACGGAATTGGTGCCCCTGGCTACACCCCACCCACCCCTTCCGGCGCCTCACTCCGCTATCTCACCCACCGCAGGACTCGGTTCAGGCGCGCAGGGGGAAGGTGTTGAAAACGGGACTTACGCCTCCCCCTTGTTCTTGTCCTTTAGCCACTGGTGCAGGGTGTGGCTGTTGAACTGGAGTGCCCCCTTCAGGCCGCCCTTGCACTGAATCTGCATGATGGTGTGGGAACTCCTGACGGCCTCAATCAACCCCACGCAGTCTCCGATCGACAGGCACCCATAGGGCAACATCCTGGCAACGAAATGAAAATCAGCATCAAAACCTGCACCAATTCAGCCAGAAGACAGCATCAAAGGGCAATGGTTAACGTTACGGGTATTGTTAAGGATAAGAATAAACAAGCAGAGGATATTGATTGATTAAGTATTGCGGCATATATAAAGAGAGACCTTCCTCGACCGGTATCGCGTAGCATATATAAAGAGAGACCTTCCTCGACCGGTATCGCGAGCATATATAAAGAGAGACCTTCCTCGACCGTATCTCGAACATATATAAAGAGAGACTTTCCTCGACCGGTATCTCGAGCATATATAAAGAGAGACTTTCCTCGACCGGTGGGCCCCATTGGGGGGGGGGGGGTTCATTGTCCCTTCCCCGGGAATTATATTTAGTTTAGTTAGTTGGGAGGTTTTGGTTTTGGTTACAGCCCCCCCACCAGGGGCTGTCACCCACACTCATTTGTGCTTCATTTATTGATCATTGTTTAATTTAAAGAGTGCAAGGAGGGAGTGCCCACTGTTACGCCCGAGTCTCCCATAACAAACCGGCGCACCATGGGGGCTCCATCCCCGGTATTACATCTTAGTTAGAGTAGACAAGTTTCCCTTTGTAAATTTTGCTCGTTACGTTGCCCCGTTAAGGATTTTGTTCAATTGGTTAACTTTGATTTTACTGACTTGCGCCCGGCTCAGCTTGATCAATTCAAGGTGGCCCACCGGGCCCACATGACAGTGGCCCGGATGAGCAGATTCTTTGGAGTAGAGGGACAGGTGTGTAAAACGTGTGGGGCGGACCAGCGAGCCATGTCCACATGTTCTGGGGCGTGTCCAAAACTTCGGGGACATTGGCAGGGGTTTGCGGACGTCATGTCCCCGGGGTGCTGGAAACGAGGGTGGCGAGGAGTCCAGGGGGTGGCGATTTTCGGGGTGTCGGACCACCCGGGAATCCAGGAGGAGGAAGAAGAGGCAGACTTTCTGGCCCCGAAGTCGGAGGCCTGGTTAACCGACATGGCGAGACTTCTCAGCCTGGAGAAGATTAAGTTCGCCCTGAGAGGGTCAGTGTTAGGGTTCGCCCGGGGGTGGCAACCGTTCATCGACTTCTTTGCAGAGAATTAATCGTCAGCAGTGGGGGGGGGGGGGGTTAGGGTAGGCGTAGAATAGGGGGTTAAAGAGACGGGTCTTGGAGGGACGGGTGTCATGTTTATTGCTCTTTGTACTCTGTTTTTATACTGTTGTTGCTGGTAATGCCAAAGGAGGATAAAGAGAGAATGTTCTGTGACTAGTGGGCACCCCTGGGGTTCGAGCGCTTCGTCATCAGCCCCAAAGCGACATTTCAATTTAATTATCCGAGTTCTCTTGAAAAGTTCCGCCTCTTGTACTAGTTCCTCTTTTGAAAGGCTGACAATTTGTCCGACTGTTTTATTTGTTGATTAGTTTGTTTTATTTTATTATGCCCGCACATATGGGGTGTACACACGTGTACATTCGCATATACCTGAGGTCCAAACCCTGGTTCTGCCAAATGTTTTCCATGATTCGAATGATCTGTAGTGTCAGCATGTCCTGTCGCAGGTCTGTAACAGAGAGAGAGAGCCAGCCGGTTACTAAAACAGGATCCCCGACAGAACCACCCCCTTTCCCGAACTCCCGCTCGCAATACCCTGGTCCATCCCCGCACGCTGGCCTCCACCAGCAGGGCAAGAGAAAGGATGGCGGCACGGTAGCACAGTGGCTATCACTGTGGCTTCACAGCGCCAGGGCCCCAGGTTCGATTCCCCGCTGGGTCACTGTCTGTGCGGAGTCTGCACGTCCTCCCGTGTCTGCGTGGGTTTCCTCCGGGTGCTCCGGTTTCCTCCCACAGTCCAAAGACGTGCAGGTTAGGGTGGAGGTGGCCGTGCTAAATTGCCCTTAGTGTCCAAAAAGGTTAGGAGGGGTTATTGGGTTACGGGGATAGGGTGGAAGTGAGGGCTTAAGTGGGTCGGTGCAGACCCGATGGCCGAATGGCCTCCTTCTGCACTGTATGTTCTAAAGCAACGGGTAGCTCGTCCCGCGAGGCAGGATCGGCCGGGAGGTTTGAAGCGGGGGGGGTGGGGGGGCCCGCTGATTAAAACAGGAGGGGAGGGCGTGCGAGGCTTACCATCTCCGTTCTTGAAGATGATCTCGTTGTTGCTGAAGAGCAGCTCCCGACATGATGTCCGGGTTCTCCCAGTTCAGCCAGAGGGGCCGCTTAGCCGAGGACATGATCCTGCATTCTTCCAGTCTGCAGGACGAGGAGGCAGACACGTCAGAGCCCGCCTGGGAAATACACCCCATGCGCCCAATCTAAACGCAAATCCTTTACTTGATCACCGCCTCAATTACAGGATGCAGCGACCGACTAACCAGCCCAGTGTCCCCAGCAGTCCCTCTTTGTGCTCTTAACTCAACAATATCAATAAATTAAACGGAAATGGGGGGGGGGGGGCCAAAATCAAACTAGAATTTCCTTCCCGGGGGGAGGGGGATGATGATGCACCTCACCCCCCGCGGAGCCCACTGCGCACGGTACTCTCTCTCTCTCTCTCTATAGTCTATTAAATAAAACCAATAATCAATAAATTAAGAACGATAGGGGTGACGCCCCTGGTGGGCCACTGTAACCTAAAATAAAATGTCAAAAGGAAGCTTAGAAAATTAAATTAAAATGTCATTCGGCAGGGCGGCAGGAGGGGGGGAGGGGGAGGGGGGGGCGGGTGATGATGACGCACCCCTGTCCCCATGGTGCCCAGCTGTCAAGGAAGGCCTGAAGCGTGCCGATGGGCAGTGCGTGCTCCTTGCCCAGGGCATGTGGCCCGGGGTAAAGGCGCGGCAGTGGGATCAGGCAAACCCCTCCAACCCCCGCTGCCGCCGAGACCCTATTAATGGCCAAATCCCCCTCCCCACTCCACCACTGGATGACCAAGGGAGTACGGGGCCGAAGTGAAGCCAGGCATCGAGGAGACGCCCCTTCAAATAGGGGCGACCATCTACATAAAATGTGGAACACGGACCCCCGTTGGCCGCGGAAAACGCCCGCAGCCTGGGAGCCCCCGTGAACCACCTCAGCCCACGGTTGTACGGCACTGCTCCATGCAACGCCCTACCCTTCACGCAAGGTCCCCGATGGAAAAGACGCGGGGCTCGCCACACAGAGAGCCCTCCACTGGGGACCTTCCCCACCGCCAGGCGGTAGAACAGAACGCCAAGGCGTGTCCCTGACAGTGGAGGAAAAGCCTCTCTCCTTACAGGTGCTCAAGGTACTTTACCAAGCAATACCCTCCAGTGGTGTATCCTGAACCACAATAATCAGGGCCGAATGGCCTCCTTGTGCACTGTAGGGATTCTATGCATACAAACTAACACAGCATTAATACAGTGCCTACATGGGACAAGCAGCGTTTACAATACATTTCCAACGTGACGGGGGGGGGGGGGGGGGGGGGGGGGGGGGGGGGGGGGGGGGGGGGGGGCGGAGTTGCAGCGTCATCACTTAAAGCTGTAGGCCTCCCACAGCACCCACCCCCCCAACCATGAATGAAAAATCAGTCCTTGAAGAAAGGCTCACAATCAACGTAGTCCCTTTCGCAGCCACAAGGTGGCCCCAAAGCACTTGTACAGCATTACCGCAGCTGGGGACAGCAGGACATTGCGGGGGACGGGACGGGAGAAAGGCTTTCGGTCCCAACGCCTCCCACTCCTTCCCCGTCCCACCAGATTGGTAATTATCCAGACTCTCGCATCCCACCCAGTCGCCAGATGGGCAGAGCGGTCAGGAATGCACGGTTATTGGCCTGCGCGACGCGCTGCACCTTGGCAAGTCGTGGGGTCCACAATGTTTGAGTTCTCACTGCGAGCTCCCTTGGGTGGTGGGGGGGTACCCGGCACCCCGCCCAGCTGCCGGGTGGGGGGGGGGGGGGGGGGGGGGGGGGGGGCACGACCCCGCCCCCCTCAAAGTCAGCCAGCTCCGCCAGGGAGCAAGACGGCCACTGTCGTCGGCCAGTGCCGAGCTCTCCGCTCCGCCGGTGTCAAGGAGAACCGGCGCTGGGCTCCGCTTCCCCCACGGACAGTGGGGGCCGGGTCTCGCGCCCCACCTCCGCCCGCCGCCCAGGGGCACCTCCCCCGTGCAACAAAGCACAGTGCGGGAGGACGAGAGGGGGACGTCCAGGGGGAACCGTGAGCAATTGTCACCTCGGGTTTTAGTGTCCGGTGGATTGTTGGAACGTTGCAAGGGGCGGCTGAGGGAGGGATGGAGGTCTGCCGTTTGCGGGTCCTGGGAATGAGTACGTTTGGGGGGTCAGGGGGGAAAGAGTGCGGTCGACACTCTGCATCTCGCACAGCGCCGTCTACTGGACCACTGGGTGCTTCGCCGCCAATGGAACATTCGAGTGCGCTCGCTGCTGTAGGAGCCGTGACAGCCACGTGGGGCACAGCAAGGTGGGGGAATTCTAGAGAGTGTAAGAATAGAGGGAGAGAGGGAGAGAGAGAGGAGGGAGAGAGAGAGAGAGACCTGGGGGGGGGGCTCTCACATCCAGATGCATGTACATAAAAGTCATGAACACGGCCCAGTCCATCACACGAACCTGCCTCCCATCCATTGACTCCATCTACACCTCCCGCTGCCTGGGGAAAGCGGGCAGCATAATCAAAGATCCCCTCCCACCCCGGCTTACTCACTCTTCCAACTTCTTCCATCGGGCAGGAGATACAGAAGTCTGAGAACACGCACGAACAGACTCAAAAACAGCTTCTTCCCCACTGTCACCAGACTCCTAAATTACCCTCTTATGGACTGACCTCATTAACACTACACCCTGTATTGCTTCATCCGATGCCGGGTGTTTATGTAGTTACATTGTATATGTTGTGTTGCCCTATTATGTATTTTCTTTTATTCCCTTTTCTTCCCATGTATTTAATGATCTGTTGAGCTGCTCGCAGAAAAATACTTTTCACTGTACCTCGGTACACGTGACAATAAACCAATCCAATCCAATGAAGGCATTGAGAGAGAATGGATAACCCGGGTTCTTGGACGTATACGGACATCGAGTGCAAAGACAGACACGTTATACTGAACCTTTAGAAAGGTTCACACAACGGAGCAGTCCTGGTCACACCAGGGAGGATACGAGGGTCCCTTGGGAAGGGGGGAGGAGGGGCAGGAGACTTGAAATGAAATGAAAATCGCTTATTTTCACAAGTAGGCTTCAAATGAAGTTACTGTGAAGCGCCACTAGTCGCCACATTCCGGCGGCCTGTTCGGGGAGGCTGGTACGGGAATTGAACCGTGCTGCTGGCCCGCCTTGGTCTGCTTTAAAAGCCAGCGATTGAGCCCAGTGTGCTAAACCAGCCACTACCAGGATGGTTCCCAGGGTGGAGGGCTTTTGCTGCAGAGTGATGTGCAGGTCAGGGTTGATGGTTCCCAGGTGGAGGCTTTTGCTGCAGGTGATGTGCAGGTCAGGGTTGATTGGCCGTGCTACATTGCCCCCGGGTGTCCAAAGGTTACCGGGGTGTGCGGCGGGGGAGCCTGGGGGGGTGCTCTTTCGGAGGGTTGGTCCAGACTCGACGGGCTGAATGCCCTGTAGGGATTCAAGCGACTCTACAGAGGTTAGGCTGGAGAAGGCTGGCTGTTCCCCGAGCCGTGGGGGGGGGGGGCAGAGAGAGAGAGGCAGGAGGGAGGGCAGAGAGGCAGAGAGGCAGAGAGGCAGAGAGGCAGAGAGGCAGAGAGGCAGAGAGGCAGAGAGGCAGAGAGGCAGAGAGGCAGAGGAGGGCAGAGAGGCAGAGAGGCAGAGAGGCAGAGAGGAGAGAGGCAGAGAGGGAGAGAGGGCAGACAGGGAGAGAGGCAGACAGGGAGAGAGGCAGACAGGGAGAGAGGCAGACAGGGAGAGAGGCAGACAGGGGAGAGAGGCAGACAGGGAGAGAGGCAGACAGGGAGAGAGGCAGACAGGGAGAGAGGCAGACAGGAGAGAGGCAGACAGGGAGAGAGGCAGGACAGGGAGAGAGGCAGACAGGGAGAGAGGCAGACAGGGGAGAGAGGCAGACAGGGAGAGAGCAGACAGGGAGAGAGGCAGACAGGGAGAGAGGCAGACAGGGAGAGAGGCAGGACAGGGAGAGAGGCAGACAGGGAGAGAGGCAGACAGGGAGAGAGGCAGACAGGGAGAGAGGCAGACAGGGAGAGAGGCAGACAGGGAGAGAGGCAGACAGGGAGAGAGGCAGACAGGGAGAGAGGCAGGACAGGGAGAGAGGCAGACAGGGAGAGAGGCAGACAGGGAGAGAGGCAGACAGGGAGAGAGGACAGACAGGGAGAGAGGCAGACAGGGAGAGAGCGTCAGACAGGGAGAGAGGCAGAACAGGGAGAGAGGCAGACAGGGAGAGAGGCAGACAGGGAGAGAGGCAGACAGGGAGAGAGGCAGACAGGGAGAGAGGCAGACAGGAGAGAGGCAGACAGGGAGAGAGGCAGACAGGGAGAGAAGCAGACAGGGAGAGAAGCAGACAGAGAGAGAGGCAGACAGGGAGAGAGGCAGAGAGAGAGAGGCAGAGAGAGAACTGCTAGAGGTGCACAAGATCCCGATAGGTTTACATAAAGCGGACAAGGAAAAGTTGTCACTTTTGGGGATCCCAGATTTCGTTTTGGGCAGCGGGTGGGGAGGGAGAGAGAGAGAGAGAGAGAGAGAGAGAGAGAGAGAGAGAATGTTTGTCCACCAGTGACAATGAGCTGGAACCCGCTGCCTGTGTAGCAGAGACAATGTGATTTCAAAAGGAAGTTGTGTGGCCGTTCAGAGGGGGAACGGGCTGGCCGGTGACGGAGATCAGAGCGAGCGTGCGCGGGGTGGGACTGAGAGGAATTGCTCTACAGTCAACAGCATGGACTCGACGGGCAGCATGGCCTTCCTGTGTGCTGGATACTAATCAATGCAAATGAGCGGGCTCGCGTTTACTCCCCGCGCTCCCAGAGCGGGCTCGCGTTTACTCCCGCGCTCCAGAGCGGGCTCGCATTTACTCCCGCGCTCCAGAGCGGGCTCGCATTTATCTCCCGCGCTCCAGAGCGGGCTCGCGTTTACCCGCGCTCCAGAGAAGGGCTCGGCGATTACACCCGCGCTCCAGAGAAGGGCTCGCGTTTACACCCACGATTACACCCGCGCTCCAGAGAAGGGCTCGCGTTTACACCCGCGATTACACCCGCGCTCCAGAGAAGGGCTCGCGTTTACACCCACGCTCCAGAGAAGGGCTCGCGTTTACACCCACGCTCCAGAGAAGGGCTCGCGTTTACGCCCGCGCTCGAGAGAAGGGCTCGCGTTCACGCCCGCGCTCGAGAGAAGGGCTCGCGTTCACGCCCCGCGCTCGAGAGAAGGGCTCGCGTTCACCGGCCCCGCCGCTCCGAGAGAAGGGCTCGCGTTTACACCCGCGCTCCAGAGAAGTGCTCGCGTTTACACCCGCACTCCAGAGAAGGGCTCGTGTTTACACCCGCGCTCCAGAGAAGGGCTCGCGTTTACACCCGCGCTCCAGAGAAGGGCTCGCGTTTACACCCGCGCTCCAGAGAAGGGCTCGCGCTACACCCGCGCTCCAGAGAAGGGCTCGCGGTTTACACCCGCGCTCCAGAGAAGGGCTCGCGTTTACACCCGCGATTACACCCGCGCTCCAGAGAAGGGCTCGCGTTTACACCCACGCTCCAGAGAAGGGCTCGCGTTTACACCCACGCTCCAGAGAAGGGCTCGCGTTTACGCCCGCGCTCGAGAGAAGGGGCTCGCGTTCAACGCCCGCGCTCGAGAGAAGGGCTCGCGTTCCGACGCCCGCGCTCGAGAGAAGGGCTCGCGTTCACGCCCCGCGCTCAGAGAAGGGCTCGGCGGTTTACACCCGCCGCTCCCAGAGAAGGGCTCGCGTTTACACCCGCGCTCCAGAGAAGGGCTCGCGTTACACCCGCGCTCCAGAGAAGGGCTCGGCGTTTACACCGCGCTCCAGAGAAGGGCTCGCGTTTACTCCCGCGCTCCAGAGCGGGCCAGCGAGAGGCCCCTGTGGTTACCTCAAGGTGCCCAGCTGGTTGCACAGGGTTGAGGGGGGCAGATAAACCCCTGCAGAGCCTCCATGTAATCCGGCCGGCTCATCTGCTCCACCAAGAACTTCATCTGCATCTAGGGAGAGAGGAGGGATTCCACCCGAGCTTTTAGCGTTATTTTCAAACTATTAACAAAACACAGAACCATCGTCCATAAACCACAGCCCTGAAACAAAAGCCCTTCAAATGTCCCAAACCTGCCTACCTGCCGATTATTAAACCTAAACACACCCACAATGCAGTAAAAACAAAGCCAACATCCCTCGCCTCCCGCCTCGAAAATTAACCCCCTCCTCCGCACCCCAAATGGCAAATCTTATATGCTCCAAATGAATGGATTCCGCCAAATCCCCCCCCCCGCCCCCCCCCCCCCCCCCCACTCCCTCCCACCCCACCAACCCTGTAGCACAGTGGTTAGCACAATTGCTTCACAGCTCCAGGGTCCCAGGTTCGATTCCCGGCTTGGGTCACCTGTCTGTGCGGAGTCTGCACGTCCTCCCCGTGTCTGCGAGGGTTTCCTCCGGGTGCTCCGGTTTCCTCCCACAGTCCAAAGATGTGCGGGTTAGGTGGATTGGCCGCGATAAATTGCCCTTAGTGTTGGTTGAGTGGGGTTACTGGGATAGGGTGGAGGTGTGGGTTTGGTAGGGGGCTCTTTCCAAGAGCCGGTGCAGACTCGATGGGCCGAATGGCCTCCTTCTGCACTGTAAATTCTAGGATTCTAACAAGATCCGCCCCGGGCCATCAGGCCAACCACGTCAGCTTGACAAAGTGTCACCTGGACTCGAAAACGTCAGCTCTTTTCTCTCCCGACAGATGCTGCAGACCTGCTGAGATTTTCCCAGCATTTTCTCTTTCGCCGCTCCCCGCTCCCCCCCGCCCCCAGAATCTCCCCGAATAGAACCCCTCCAGCTTCGGGCAGGACCAGAGCACATGGTGCGATTGGCCGTCGCCCCTCGAGCAGCGCCCGTCTCTGTCCTCTCGGGGATTTACCCGACACCCTTTTGCAAATCGCCAATGAATCTATCTCCACATCTTAGCGCGTTCCAAATCGCTCGACGCTTTGAAAAAAGAAAAGCTTTGATCCCTTCAATCAGCACAAACCTGTGGCCCTCTGGCCGATTTCAATCTCCGCACGGCGAACGATCGCTGCTTTCCCCTCACGCGGTTAGAGCCTCTCACCCCTGGAGGGTAAATCCCCCTGCGCCCCGGCCCAGACGTCGAGGCCTTCGACACCCTCCCTGAAGTATGCAGCACAGCCCTTCCCGCTTACCTTCTGGGTCTCGTCCTCTCTTCTCCTGCTTCAGGATGTCCGTCAGGTTGATGAGCTTCTCATGGCCTCCACCTGCCGAATCAGGTGCTTCAGGTACATGCCGCAGGCTCGGCAGAACGACTCCAGCAGCAGGCCGAACCTCTGGCTCACAGTCTTGTTGTGCATCTCGGACCTGCAGAGGCCCAGGTCGGTGTGTTAAAGAGAATCGCTTTGGCTCAATAAACGCCAGGCCGTGCAGGGGGGGGGGGGGGGGGGGGGGCTCTCATCGCGCAGTGCACCCCACCAATTCAACACCCTCCCTGCCAACCTCTCTACACCACCCCTTCCCTCCCTCCAGACCACTCTCCCCCACCCCTCCTCCTGAACCCGTCCCCTCAACTCGCCACCATCCCTCCTGAGACCTCTCCCCATCGCTCCTCTCCCCCACCACTCCTCCCGACATTCCCCCCCCTCCCCTCCCGACCTCTCTTCCCCCCCCCTCCCTTCCCACACCACTCCTCCCAACCTCTCTCCCCTCCCCACCACTCCTCCCAACCTCTCTCTCCCCTCCCCCACCACTCCTCCCAACCTCTCTCTCCCCTCCCCACCACTCCTCCCAACCTCTCTCTCCCCTCCCCCACCACTCCTCCCGACCTCTCTCGCCCCCCCTCCCAACCTACCCCCCAACCCACTCCTCCCAACCTCTCTCCCTTCCCCACCACTCCCGACCTCTTTCCCCCCCCCACTCCTCCCAACCTACCCCCCAACCCACTCCTCCCGACCTCTTTCCCTTCCCCACCACTCCCGACCTCTTTTCCCCCCCCCCCACTCCTCCCAACCTCTCGCCACTCCTCCCAACCTACCCCCCAACCCACTCCTCCCGACCTCCCTCTCCCTTCCCCACCACTCCTCCCGACCTCTTCCCCCCCCGCCACTCCTCCCGACCTCTCTCGCCCCCCATGCCACTCCTCCCAATCTACCCCCCCAACCCACTCCTCACGACCCTCTTTCCCCCCCCCCCCGCCACTCCTCCCGGCCTCTTCCCCCCCCCCCCACCACTCCTCCCGACTTCTCCCCCCTCACCACTCCTCCCGACCTCTCCCCCCTCCTCCCGACCTCTCCCCCACCCCCCAAACCACTCCTCCCGACCTCTTTCCCCCCCCCCAACTACTCCTCCCGACCTCTCTCTCCCTTCCCCACCACTCCTCCTGACCTCTCTTCACCCCCTCCACCCACTCCTCCTGACCTCTCTTCACCCCCCCCACCCACTCTTCCTGACCTCTTCCCCCCCCCACCCACTCCTCCCAATTAGACGTTTTAGCTGCTGTGATATGAAGAGTCTAAAGTTCTGTTCCTTTTTCACAAACACACATTTATTTCCTTCCAACAGCCTCTGCACAAAACTCTCACTATACATCACCTGACAGAGGCCACCTGAAGCCCCTTTACATATCAGTGTCAATTAATGGATACTTAACATAAATGAGACAACTAAATGCAATGTCTCTTAACCCATTACTTAACAGTCTCCCCTTCCTTGGAGAAAAAAAAAAAAATTAGGTGAAAACAAAATTTCAAGAAACTCAAAAACACACATTATTTCCCCCCTTTTCTTTTTGTTTGGACGAGAAAGAAAAAAAGTCACAGAAACAACGCCCCTTCATCAACAATATCCAAAGGTTTCTGTGAACTCACCCCTCTTTTCGTAAAACAGTATGACAGTTGATAGCTCCTGTCGACCCATTTAATTTTTGTTATTTCCCCTCTGTCCCAACATCTGCTTCAAACTTGCGATGTCTATCCGTAACCTCTTTCCATTGACACTTTTTGTAGAGTGCACATTTTCCACAGGGATTTATTGTCAATGTGACAGGCAGTAGGTATATTACCCAAATCCCCTAATCCCAAAATTTCTGTCAATATCATACTTATATAAAAGGCCATATCCACCGCCTCTACAAGGCTTAACGTCTCAGCAGACAAAGTGCTTTCTCCTTATTTTCTTTGTTTCCCACACAAGCGGGCAACATTTACCATTGTTCCCCAAAAGGAAAATTATAAAACCTGCGCTTGAAACCCCATCACATAAATTTGCATAGGACGCATCACTATAAACGATGAGTTTCAAGTGCCTCTGGTCACCTAAAACCGGGAACTTCAAAACACACTCCTGCATTTTTAGTTTGGCCAATGCTTTATTTGCTTTTATTATGTCTTCCACTTTGGGATCATTCATTTTTGTACTCAACTCTAAGACATCAAAACTCACGTCCGGTCTACTCTGTCTACCTAACCAGTTCAGTTGCCCAATTAAACTTCGCAGTTGCTCTTTTTCTATCTTTGAAACCATTGCGTCTTTTTGTGAAACTCGGGCCACGACGAATTGCTATTGGGCTGATGCTTTCCGAATAAGATTGCTGACGTAAAGTTGCCCCTAACTTAGTCTGTTCAATTTCCAGTCCAATATATTTAAATGCACCGGAAGCCTGCCTTCCAACCCAGAATTCTTTCCTCAAACCAGAGATTACAATAGCTTCAAACTAGTCCCACCCCACAAAAAATCATCGACATGCATCATAAAAATGCCAGAAAGATTTCCTTTATAGTGCCAGTAAAACATTGCAGGGTCTGCTTTCAACTGGCAACAGCCTAACTTTAACAAAAATGACCTTACCGAAAAATACCAGACTCTAGATGCATCATTTAATCCATATACACATTTGTTCAACTTCCAGAGTACCCCTTCTGTGTTAGCTGCTTCTTTAGGAGGACGGAGAAAAATGTCTCTCTGGAGCTGATGCCCCTGCAAAAAGACAGCTTTTATATCTATAGATTTGCATTCCAATAGAGCCAAGAAGATCTTTAAAATAACCTTTCCTGCTGTAGGTGAATCTACCCTTAAATCCTGATCTTCTAAGTTTTCTTCAAATCCCCTTGCCACAAGTCTGGCCTTTGCCTTATAAGTTCCATCCGGAAGAACCTTTTCCGTGCAAAGCCATCTGTGGGATAGAGCTCTTTGTCCCCTATCCGGTATTTCCGTGTATACCCCAAATTCACTCCACCTATGCAATTCTTGCTGTTTAGCTTCTTTGATAACTTTTTCATCTAATTTATTTGAAGCCACCAAAATCTCACGTGCATGTGGGCTTCTACTCCTATTAGTATTCGTAGTCTTACTCATGTTCCGAGATCTTGATAAACTACGTCCCCTCTCCCACCTGGTATCTCGTTCTGTACTGCTATGCTTGATCTTTCCCTTCTGCTGTGGTGTGTCCTTTCAATAGTTCTCGACCTTTTCCTGTGGACCTGTTTACTATCCGATGTACTATTGGAACTGGCATTGCGTTTCTGTGCCCTCCATTTTTGAACTTTGTTTTCCCAATCCATTGTCTTGACTCCTTCCCCTGAATGCTGTACATTCAACCAATGTTTATACTTTCCAGTGGCCTTCCCTGCTCTACTAATAACAGTTGCATCCTTCCATTGACTCGACCATTCAGGCAATTATGTCACTTTTGTACCAACTTTTGGCAGTTGCCCTTTCGGAAAAATGGCCCTGTTCTAATTCATCAGAAGTGTTGTGTTCCTTCACAGAAACCCTGTCGAAATCAGTTAATTGGTCCTCATAGTTCTGTAACACGTGTACCAGATGACTCTGGTTCCTCATCATGTCTGTCTGCTCTGTCTAAATTTGAAAATTTGTAATCTGTACCCATTATCCTTGATGAATGTACCCTAACAGTTGATCACCATGTTGCAAATAATTGTTTTGTCATCTATGCCCTATGATCTTCCCCTGGGCCTTTCCATTCATTAGAATGGTCTCTCTTATAGTATACCATGCCTCCTTGCTGAAAAACGGCATCTGATGGCCGTACGTTATGTCTTAAAGCTCTGCGAATTCTTTTCAGACACTTCTGCTTCCAAAAAAGCTTTTCTACTGCTACGTAATGCATTTAAATGTTCAGCAAAACCAGAGCTAATTGTAGTCCCCTCCCAAGCTGGAGGCTGGTCATCCAAAATGGACGGAATTTTAGGATTTATACCAAACACTATTTGATAAGGACTATAGCCCCCAACCATCTGCAATGAATAGAGGCGTGGACTATTTTCTAAACGGTGACAAAATTCATAATGCTGAAGTGCAAAGGGACTTGGGAGTCCTAGTCCAGGATTCTCTAAAGGTAAACTTGCAGGTTGAGTCCGTAATTAAGAAAACAAATGCAATGTTGTCATTTATCTCAAGAGGCTTGGAATATAAAAGCAGGGATGTACTTCTGAAGCTTTATAAAGCATTAGTTAGGCTCCATTTAGAATACTGTGAGCAATTTTGGGCCCCCACACCTCAGGAAGGACATACTGGCACTGGAGCGGGTCCAGCGGAGATTCACACGGATGATCCCAGGAATGGTAGGCCTAACATACGATGAACGTCTGAGGATCCTGGGATTATATTCATTGGAGTTTAGGAGGTTGAGGGGAGATCTAATAGAAACTTACAAGATAATGAATGGCTTAGATAGGGTGGACGTAGGGAAGTTGTTTCCATTAGCAGGGGAGACTAGGACCCCGGGGGCACAGCCCTTAGAATAAAAGGGATTCGCTTTAGAACAGAGATGAGGAGAAATTTCTTCAGCCAGAGAGTGGTGGGTCTGTGGAATTCATTGCCACAGAGGGCGGTGGAGGCCGGGACGTTGAGTGTCTTTAAGACAGAAGTTGATAAGTTCTTGATTTCTCGAGGAATTAAGGGCTATGGAGAGAGAGCGGGTAAATGGAGTTGAAATCAGCCATGATTGAATGGTGGAGTGGACTCGATGGGCCGAATGGCCTTACTTCCGCTCCTATGTCTTATGGTCTTATGAATTCTTTGCATGTACTGCCCATGCTAAAGCTGAATTTAGCCTGCAGTTTGGTCGATCTGCCAAAATTTTCCGAAGCACGTCATCGATGACAGCATGATTTCTTTCACAGACACCATTACTAAATGGGCTTTCTGCAGCCGTATTCATAACTCTGATATTCATGTTTTCAAACATATCCCTAAACTCATCATTAGCAAATTCTCCCCCATTGCCCGTAAGGAATTTTGCCGATGGACCCATTCCTGTCCCTATCCATTTTCCCACGATTTGATCCAGAATTACTCTCTTTTCTTTACTTCGTACAATCGTTGATTGACTAAATCTGGTTAGCCTAAATCTACAAAATGCAAAATAAATATAGTATTTGCTTTATCCCAGATCTTAAGGTCCATGGCCACAATGTCGTTAAAATCCCTGGCCAAAGGTAGGGTTACTATCAGTCGTGCTGATGTCCTTCTGTACTTCCTACAATATCACAGTGGTCACTAACCTGCTCTATCAGTTTAGTACAGTCGTCACCCCTTACCCCTGCATCCTTTAATAAATTTTTCAGCCTCCGAGGAGACGGATGTGCAAATTGCCGATGCAGTTTTAATACCACAAGCTTTTTATCAGCTAAAGTTCCATTTTCAATTGCCATTAACACACCCTTAACCACTCTACTTGAAATATTATTTGTCAGTAATGGAATACAATAGTGTCCCGACTGTGTAAAATTGTAAGTCCACCGTCTTTCCAAAAACTGTTGCCTTATCCTGTTCTATATCCAGTTTCATGTGTGCTTTCTTTCATCGACGGTCTGCTCAGAAGCAAAGGTATCTCACTTGATACAACATCCGTGCTAATGAAATGATTCACTCCGGCAATATTGCAAGGGATCACCACTCTTTTCAGCGACTTCAGAGTATTATCATCCCCAAACCTGAAACTTGTGGAACTTTCAAATTCCTTAACCTTGTTACGATTTTCAGCATTCAAAGAGTCCAGTTAACATTTTAACCAGTCAATTCCACACACAGTAGATGTGCAGCACTGTCCAATACAGCACAGTTGAAGGATTCTGCAACCAACACCCTCATTACCGGCATAAAACTGCTAGTCAATAGGACAATGCCTTCTTTCTGGTCACTGTCTTTTTCCTCTTCTGACTCTTCCGTTTCACGTGTCGCTTCAAACACTCTATCATAACGAGTTGGACAGTCGAAAGCATAATGGTCTTGAGAGTCACATCGAAAACATCGATTTATCATGCCCCGTGCATTTCTGGGGTTCATCTTCCTATTGTAGGTTCTAATTGGATTTCTGTCTTCATAATTTCCTTGTCTCGGTCTCCTTCTATAGTCTTGAGCCCTGTTCGTAACCATACACTACTAACAGGATGGCAAAATTGTATCTTCTATATTCTGCCTTATTGCAGGTTGACCTATTTGGGTCATCAGAGCCATCGGAATCGAATGTTTCCCCAGAAACTTTTGTAAAGCTTTTGTCATCTGTTCGAATAAGGTATCCTTATCAGTAAACTGAACTCCTGTCAAAACCAGGAGCCTATCCATGTTGCTCACTCGAGCACAGTCAAGTAATTTAAAGGCCAACACAGACTGTGGAAATTCCAGGTTGTGTTTCTGCAGCCTTTTATATAGTCTGCCAAATTCCATTATATAGTCTTCCATGGAGATATCCTCCATTTTCCGGAACTTATCAAAATCCGACCATGTTTCATACGCACTTAACAAGTCATCTTTCTTGTAAATCTTATCCATATAATGTAATAAAGTCTCCAGACCTTCTTCTGAGTCTAACTCTTCCAATTCCAGCTCAGAAAGCACTTTGTTTCGGATTTTACTGCCATATGGCAGAGAAAGAGCCAATGCCATACCTTGTTTTCTCTCTCCCAAAGCAGTTACTGTAGTCCACATAACTACTGCACTTCTCCACTGGTCGTACGATTCCCTTTCAGAAAATAAGGGAGGATAGTCATATCCACCCATCTTTATCCTCGGTTCAGCCATATATCCCCCCCCTTTTTTTTTTTTTCTTTTCTCACTCACTCCTTGGTTTGATCTGGAAAAGTTGTATCTTTCAACCCTTCACATTTACACAGCAATCATCCTCTGCTACCAATTGTTAGACGTTTTAGTTGCTGTGATTTGAAGAGTCTAAAGTTCTGTTCCTTTTTCACAAACACACATTTATTTCATTCCAACAGCCTTTGCACAAAACTCTAACTATACATCACCTGACAGAGGCCACCTGAAGCCCCTTTGCATATCAGTGTCAATTAATGGATACTTAACATAAATTAGACAACGAATTGCAGTGTCTCTTAACCCATTACTCAACACTCCTGACCTCTTCCCCCCCCCCCACTCCTCCCGACCTTTCTTCTCCCCCCCCCCCCCACCCACTCCTCCCAACCTCTCTTCTTCCCCACCCACTCCTCCCGACCGTTTTAAGAAAAATACATCTCAATCATGTCCCCCCCCTCAGTCTCTGCTGCTACAAGGAAAACAACCCCAGTCTATCCAATCTCTCTTCGTAGCTAACACTCTGCAGCCCTGGCAACATCCTGGTAAATCTCCTCTGCACCCTCGCCAGTGGCTATCACATCCCTCCTGTAATGTGGATTCCAGAACTGCTCACAATACTCTCGCTGTGGCCTAACCAACGTTTGCTAGTTCCAGCATAACCTCCCTGCTCTTAAACTCTCTGCCTCGGCCAATAAAGGCAAGTATACCATTTACCTTCCTAACCACTGTATCCACCTGCTTTGCTACCTTAAGGACCTGTGTACATACACACCAAGGTCTTTCTGATCCTCGGTGCTTCCCAGGGTCCTGCCGTTTATCCTGTATTCCCTTGCCTCGTTTGTCCTGCCCAAGCGCATCACTTCACACTTTTCCGGATTGAACTGCATTTGCCACTGATCAGCCCATCTGACCAGCCCGTCTATATCCTCCTGAAATCTGAGGCTATCCTCACTATTTACCAGCCCGCCAATTTTCATATCATCCGCAAACTTACTGATCAACCCTCCCACATTCATGTCTAAATCATTTATATAAACCACAAACAGCAAGAGACCCCGACACTGATCCCTGCGAGACCCCACTGGACACGGGCTCCAGTCAGAAAAACACCCCTGGACCATCACCCTCTGCTTCCTGCCACTCAGCCAATTCTGGATCCAATTTGCCAAATTTCCTTGGATGCCGTGGGCTCTGACCTTCGCCGTCAGTCTCCCGTGTGGCACCTTATCCAAAGCCTTGCTGAAGTCCAGGGAGACTACGTCAAATGCATTGCCCTCATCTACACTCCTGGTCACCTCTTCAAAAAACTCAATCGAGTTGGTCAGACATGACCTCCCCTTAACAAAACCACGCTGACTGTTCGTGATTAACCCCTGCCTCTCCAAATGCAGATTAATTCCGTCTCTCAGAATTGCTTCCAATAGTTTCCCCACCGCTGAGGTTAGACTGACTGGTCTGTAGTTTCCTGCTTTATCCCTTCCTCCCTTCTTGAAAAAAGGAACCACACTGACTATCCCCCAGTCCCCCGGCACCTCTCCTGTGGCCAGAGAGGAATTGAAAATTACCAGCGCCGCTATTTCCTCCCTTGCCTCAACAGCCTGGGATACATTTCATCTGGCCCTGGAGATTTGCCTACTTTTAAGCCTTCCAGACCACTCAATCGCCTGTCTATCGGTGTTAATCTCTTTAATTTTATTGCAGTCCTTCCTCCTGGTTTCTATACCCACGCCGTCCCTCTCACGTGAACACTGACACAAAGTATTCATTCAAACCCAGCCGACATCCTCCGGCTCCACACCCAAATTACTTCGGTGGTCCTTAATGGGTTATCAGTTATCCTTTTTGCTCTCCTAATTTCCTTTTCAAGTTCCCTTTTGCACCTTTTATACGCCTCCTGCTGCTCTGAGCCCTCGATATCTGCCACAAGCTTTCCCCCCCTTTTCGCCTGATCCAATGCCGTACATCCCCCGATACCCAGGGTTCGCTATCTGTTCAAGTTCCCTTGGCGGTGACTCAGCGACGGACCCGGCACTGCCAGCGACGCCCGGTGCCCGCGGGAGCGCGGCGCGGCCCCCGGTTACATACTCACTTCAGGTGCCAGAAGAAGAAGTGTCCTATCCTCTGGTTGGTCAGGGCTTTCTTCAGCAGGAACCTCCCCAGCGGGTTGTCCAGATACTGCTCGTATTTCAGGACCTGCAAAGGGGGGGGGGGGGGGGTAACGACAGGAGAGCCGTGAGACGCCAAGAACCTCGCGGGCGCGAGCTCAATCCCAACCCCGTTCTCCCGCTCCTAAGCGGTACGACATCCAGGAAAGAGGTCACTATTTCGGTCATTTGATATCATAGAATTTACAGGGCAGGAGGCGGCCATTCGGCCCATCAAGTCTACATCGGCTCTTTGAAAGAGCACCCCACCCAAGCCCACACTCCCACCCCATCCCCATAACCCAGTAACCCCACCCAACACTAAGGGCAATTTTAGCACGGCCAATCCACCTAACCTGCACATCTTTGGACTGAGGGGGGGAAACCGGACCACCCGGAGGAAACCCACGCACACACGGGGGAGAACGTGCAGACTCCGCACAGCCAGTGAGCTAAGCCGGAATCGAACCTGGGACCCTGGAGCTGTGAAGCAATTGTGCTAACCACTGTGCTACCCTGCTGCCCAGGTCAGAGCTGAAGGGCTACAGAACGGGAACGCTGCCGACTATCGCCAGGACGGCGGAAATCCAACCTCGGGCAGCCGGTGGAATTTAAATTGAATGTATAAAATCTGGAATTGAAAGCTAGTCTCAATAATGGTCGCCATTGCTAAACCCCCCCCCCCCCCCCCGTTACAGAGCGCCATTTTGAGTACAGAGCGTTCCTCTAAGCCTTTTCCCGATGTAATCGCCTTACTGGTGTCTGTTGAGGGTTCGGAGCTCTGTGGGTGGGTTTATTGAGGCTGCGAGAGGGCGGCCCGTGAGTCAGGCCTGTTTTACTACAGCTCCTGTTTTCTTAGTTATCACTGTTCTGCTGAGTTACTGCGAAACGTTGTTATTTGTTTATATAAAGAAGTTCTTTCTTTTAAACAATGCATTCCACCCTGTTCTGATCTCAGGTTACCGCACCCCTTAACTCCTCGGTTTCCCACCTGGACTCTACCTCCCACCCTCCAAAGCACGCAATCCCGTAACATTCGCCTCAGAACATCTCAGCTGGTTTCTAGCTTCCCGAGGGGCAGGCAGTGTTAACAGAGGGAGGCCTGCACCGTAGGCCGTTGAGTAGACAAGATGCCCGACGTCAGAGCACCTCAGGTTCTGTATAATCCGGTGTTTGGCCCCTTTAAAAAAAAAAACGCAAACCGCCCGTGTTCCTCGCTTTAGAACCCTCAATTAAATCTCGGCCGGGCCTCAGCTGGACTGGGATTTTCCATGCCCCCCCCCCCGGGCCGGGATTTCCGTTCCCTCCCGCGACAGCTCCCGCCCGAATCCCCAGCCGCTGCGTGACGGGCATCTGCCCCACTCACCTGAACCAGCTGGATGAGATACTGAGACAGCCGGTCATCGGTCAGCCCTTTGACCAGACACTTCACCGCAAACTCGCGCACCATTGGGTCGGGGAAGTTGCAGTCCAGCAGCTCCAACGCTTGCTCCGGCTTAATGAGCGGCCAGTCTTTCAGCAGGCAGTACATCTGGCGAGAGAGAAACAGCGGTTGAGGAGCCGAGGAGGGAAAGCCAACAGGAGGCACCGCCTCCCAGCCGCCCCTACCTCATTGCCGTAGATTTCTGCACCCCTCACCAAGTCCGTTTTGCCCATTACTCTCTGCTCGAATGCCCGACATTGACCACAAGACCTTGGAACAGAAGTGGGCCATTCGGCCCATCGTGTCAACTCCCCCGCCAATTAATGTCCCCCCGGCAAGGGTCACACCTGCCCCCCCCCCCCCCCCCCAAGCAAGGGTCACACCTGTCCTCCAGCAAGGGGGCTCTGTTTTGAAACCTGCTGAGCTTTATGAATGCCGCCCACCGCCACGACCCTCCCCACAAGAGCCTTTGTTACCTGCGCCACCTCATCCCGCGAGTTCCACTTCACAGACAGCAGTAACTTGGGGAGCGTCTCGGGAATGTTCACGCAGTAGTGTCTGAAAGGGCAAATGGGAGACGACGGGTTACACAACGTGGAATCCCGACAGCTCCTCATGGCGCAACATCCCCTCATTTTCCAGACGTTTCCCTTCAAAGGCACAGTCACCGCTCCGCTTCCCTGCTCCTGTCCCCACCAGTACTGTACCCCAGTGTTACAGAGTGACAGACCCGTCCGCACCAGTACTGTACCCCAGTGTTATACAATGACAGACCCTTCCCCACCAGTACTGTACCCCAGTGTTATACAGTGACAGACCCGTCCCCACCAGTACTGTACCCCAGTGTTATACGGTGACAGACCCGTCCCCACCAGTACTGTACCCCAGTGTTATACAGCGACAGACCCGTCCCCACCAGTACTGTACCCCAGTGTTATACAGTGACAGACCCGTCCCCACCAGTACTGTACCCCAGTGTTACACAGTGAGACCTATCCCCACCAGTACTGTACCCCAGTGTTATACAGTGACTGACCGTCCCCACCAGTACTGTACCCCAGTGTTATACGGTGACAGACCCGTCCCCCACCAGTACTGTACCCCAGTGTTATACAGTGACAGACCCATCCCCACCAGTACTGTACCCCAGTGTTATATACTTACAGACCCGTCCCCAACAGTACTGTACCCCAGTGTTATACGGTGACAGACCCGTCCCCACCAGTACTGTACCCCAGTGTTATACAGTGACAGACCCTTCCCCACCAGTACTGTACCCCAGTGTTATACAGTGACTGACCCGTCCCCACCAGTACTGTACCCCAGTGTTATACAGTGACAGACCCGTCCCCACCAGTACTGTACCCCAGTGTTATACAGTGACAGACCCGTCCCCACCAGTACTGTACCCCAGTGTTACACAGTGAGACCCATCCCACCAGTACTGTACCCCAGTGTTATACAGTGACTGACCATCCCCACCAGTACTGTACCCCAGTGTTACACAGTGAGACCCATCCCCACCAGTACTGTACCCCAGTGTTATACAGTGACTGACCGTCCCCACCAGTACTGTACCCCCGTGTTATACGGTGACAGACCCGTCCCCACCAGTACTGTACCCCAGTGTTATACGGTGACAGACCCGTCCCCACCAGTACTGTACCCCAGTGTTATACGGTGACAGACCCGTCCCCACCAGTACTGTACCCCAGTGTTATATGGTGACAGACCCGTCCCCACCAGTACTGTACCCCAGTGTTATACGGTGACAGACCCGTCCCCACCAGTACTGTACCCCAGTGTTATACAGTGACAGACCCGTCCCCACCAGTTCTGTACCCGTGTTATACAGTGACAGACCCATCCCCACCAGTACTAGACCCCAGTGTTATATGGTGACAGACCCGTCCCCACCAGTACTGTGCCCAGTGTTATACAGTGTCAGACCAGTCCCCACCAGAACTGTGCCCCAGTGTTGTACAGCGACAGACCCGTCCCCACCAGTACTGTACCCCAGTGTTATACAGTGTCAGACCAGTCCCCACCAGAACTGTGCCCCAGTGTTGTACAGCGACAGACCCGTCCCCACCAGTACTGTACCCCAGTGTTATACAGTGACAGACCCGTCCCCACCTGTACTGTACCCCAGTGTTATACAGTGACAGACCCGTCCCCACCAGTACTGTACCCCAGTGTTGTACAGTGACAGACCCATCCCCACCAGTACTGTACCCCAGTGTTATACAGTGACAGACCCGTCCCCACCAGTACTGTACCCCAGTGTTACACAGTGACAGACCCGTCCCCTCCAGTACTGTACCCCAGTGTTATACAGTGACAGACACGTCCCCACCAGTACTGTACGCCAGTGTTGTACAGTGACAGACCCATCCCCACCAGTACTGTACCCCAGTGTTATACAGTGACAGACCCGTCCACACCAGTACTGTACCCAGTGTTATACAGTGACAGACCCGTCCCCACCTGTACTGTACCCAGTGTTATACAGTGACAGACCCCTCCCCACCAGTACTGTACCCCAGTGTTATACAGTGTCAGACCAGTCCACACCAGTACTGTACCCCAGTGTTATACAGTGACAGACCCGTCCCCACCAGTACTGTACCCCAGTGTTATACAGTGACAGACCCGTCCACACCAGTACTGTACCCAGTGTTATACAGTGACAGACCCGTCCCCACCTGTACTGTACCCCAGTGTTATACAGTGACAGACCCGTCCCCACCAGTACTGTACCCCAGTGTTATACAGTGACAGACCCGTCCCCACCAGTACTGTACCCCAGTGTTATACAGCGACAGACCCGTCCCCACCAGTACTGTACCCCAGTGTTATACAGTGACAGACCCATCCCCACCAGTACTGTATCCCAGTGTTATACAGTGACAGACCCGTTCCCACCAGTACTGTACCCCAGTGTTACACAGTGTCAGACCCGTCCCCACCAGTACTGTACCCCAGTGTTATACAGTGACAGACCCGTCCCCACCAGTACTGTACCCCAGTGTTATACAGTGTCAGACCCGTCCCCACCAGTACTGTACCCCAGTGTTACACAGTGACAGACCCGTCCCCACCAGTACTGTACCCCAGTGTTATACAGTGACAGACCGGTCCCCACCTGTACTGTACCCCAGTGTTATACAGTGACAGACCGGTCCCCACCTGTACTGTACCCCAGTGTTGTACGGGGACAAAATACTCTCTTCAATTAACAACCCAACTTTGAAAGGAAATCATCTTTTATTGTGTTGTTGTCCCCTTTCACCATTTTCTTTCATCCTCTCACGAGATATGGGCATTGCTGGCTAGGCCACCATTTATGGGCCATCCTGAATTGCCCCTCGAGAAGGTGGTGGGTGAGCCGCCTTCTGGAACCCGCTGCAGTCCCTGTGGTGTAGGTACACGCACAATGCTGTCAGGGAGGGAGTTCCAGGACTTTGACCCAGGGACAGTGAAGGAACGGCCGATATATTTCCCAGTCGGGGCGGTGAGCGACTCGGAGGGGACCTCCAGGTGGTGGGGATCCCAGGTATCTGCTGCCCTTGTCCTTCGAGATGGTAGAGGTGGTGGGTTTGGAAGGTGCTGCCTGAGGAGCCTTGGTGAGTCGCTGCCGTGCATCTTGTAGACGGTACACACGGCTGCCACTGTGCGTCGGTGGTGGAGGGAATGGCTGCTGAAAGCGGTGGTGGAGGTGCTGGTCAAGCTAGGCTGCTTCGCCCTGGATGGTGTCGAGCTTTTCTAGTGTTGCTGGAGCTGCGCTTGTCCAGGCCAGAGTATCACCGTCTCGCTCAGCGCCACGCCCGGCCCCTCCCCTCCATTACCTGTGCCTCCAAAGGAAGTCCTTCTCTTGCTCTGTGATCTCAGACAATGGGTCGCGGTTGTAGATGTTCCTCAGCTGCTCGATATCGTTGTCAGTCAGGCTGCTGTCCCTTGCCAGGCGGTTACTCTGTAAAGTACAGGTGATTATAAATCAGGCAGGAGCCAGGCGGCCGACATTAGAATGGGTGCGGCAAACCTCTCCAGACCCGTCTGTCAGGAAGCTTGTCAGAGTAGAGGACAGGCTGTGAAGCCAGCCCCATTCACTTCACTCAGGAGTGAAAACGGGCAGCTCGCACGAACCGGCATCCTCCCCACCCCACCACAATTCCAGGAGTTTTCCACCCGAACTGCTGGGATAGAAGGAGCCCCTGGAGTAATTCGGATATTGGCTCGAGAACAGGAGGAGGCCATTCAGCCCCTCTCAAGCCAGTAACGCAGGCTAGGAGGAGGCCATTCAGCCCCTCTCAAGCCAGTAACGCAGGGCTAGGAGGAGGCCATTCAGCCCCTCACAACACAGGAATAGGAGGAGACCAACCAGTCCCCCTCAAGCCTATTACACCAGAACAGGAAATGGCCACGTGAGCCCCTCACGTCTGTTGCACAGGAACAGGTCCATTCAGCCTCTCAAATTTGTTACACAGGCACACGAGGCGGCCCCCCCCCTGGCCTGTTACGTCATTCAATTAATCTGCGGCTGTGACATTATTCTGCTTGCGTCCTCCATACCTCTCGATGTCTTGGAGCTCCGCGCAGAAAGCCCTCAGCAACCCTGGGCATCCACAGCTTCTGGCATGGTGATGGGAGAGTTGCCCTGCGTTGGGGGGGGGGGGGGGGGGGGGGGGGGGGGGGGGGCGTCTGGCCACTGACTCACTTACCAGGCCCACCAGGCAGTAATTGAAACCCAGCTCCCTCGACATGCTCCAGTTGGCGTGCTCCTCGATCTCGGCAGCCGCGGGGAACTTCACCGAGTTGCTGAACCAGTTAAACTCCAGCTCCAAGCAGGGAGTTTCCTGAGAGGGCGGGGGGGGGGGGGGGGAAAGAACAACAAACATCAGCTTGGTGTCCGGAAAAAAACACACATGCCTGGCCTTTAATATCACCCCCACCACCCCTCCTCCTCCCCCACTCGGGTCACGGTCAATTGGGAAAGGTCACGGTTGCATTCCTGATGCTATTAACCCAGGTCGGGTGGCAAACCCTCTCCCCTCGGTCAGAGGCTCGCTGTTTCGAGCGCTGGTCCAGGACAAGGCCGCAGGTGGGTTGCTCAGGCCCTCGCACAAGCACGGAAGCCAGGGTGCGGTGGGCTGAATGCACGTTCTCCCAGTGTCTGCGTGGGTTTCCCCTGAACGCTCCGGTTTCCTCCCACAGTCCAAAGATGTGCAGGTTAGGTGGATTGGCCGCGCTAAATTGCCCTTAGTGTCCAAAATTGCCCTTAGTGTTGGGTGGGGTTACTGGGTTATGGGGATAGGGTGGAAGTGTGCACCTTGGGTAGGGTGCTCTTTCCAAGAGCCGGTGCAGACTCGATGGGCCGAATGGCCTCCTTCTGCTCTGTAAATTCTATGATGGAGTTCAGAAGAGTTCTAACCGGATTAGACAGGGTAGATTCAGAAAGAATGGTCCCGATGGTGGGGGAGTACAGAACACAGGGGTCATAGTTTGAGGTTAAGGGGGTAAACCTTTTAGGACTGAGTTGAGGAGAAATTTCTTCACCCAGAGAGCGGTGGCTCTGTGGAATTCGCCTGCCACAGGAAGTAGTTGAGGCCAAAACATTGTGTAATTTGGAGAAGGAATTAGATACAGCTCTTGGGGCTAAAGGGATCGAGGGATATGGGGGGGGGGAAAATCAGGGTATTGAACTTGATGATCAGCCATGATCAGAATGAATGGGGCAGCAGGCTGGAAGGGTCGAATGGCCTCCTCATGCTCGGACAGCGACCGTGACAACTATCGTCGATTATTGACTGGTTCACTAATGTCCCCTTTAGGGGAGGGAAATCTCCCGTCCTTACCCGGTCTGGCCTACGCACGACTACCAGACCCCCAACAGCAATGTGGTGGACTAAACTCTTACCTGCCCCCCACCCCTCTGTAAATGACCGAGGGCAATGAATGCTGGACCTCGCCCAGCGACACCCATGGAAGAATGAGGAAAAAAAGGCACAGCTAACGTTTAAGAAATTGGGCACGCGCGCGAGGCCACAATCAGCAAGGTAACGCTCTCTCGCTCCGCTTGCTGTCCGGGGGGGGGGGGGGGGGGGGGGGGGGCAAGAATGTCGTCAGGGTTTCCACGCGAGGTCGCGCCAGGGTCTGACGCGGAACTTTAGATGAGCTCGGGAGGGTGGGAATTGCGAGACCAGAGCTGGTCAGGTCTGGAGGCAAGGGCTGGACGATGGTTTCAGCGGCCAAGAGGCAGAGAGAGAGAGAGAGAGAGAGAGAGATGGGTGACGTTTATGGAGGGGGGGGGGGGCAGTCTCCGCCGAGGTCAGGCCCTGGTGTTTGCGGGTCGGCGCAGGGTTGAAGCAGGGCAGCGAGGTCGCGTCTCCGTCCATAACCCTCTCAACCGCAAGGTTGTCGCTTCGCGAACCTGCCCAGGGCTTGAGCAGGAAAGGAAGCAAGGACGACACTCCAGGGCAGTCCCAAGGGAGGGTGGGGAGGCTGCACTGCCGGGGGTGCCGACTTTCAGATGAAGCGCTAAGCGGGGAGATGCTTGCCTGGGCGGGTGGAGGTGAAAGCTCTCACGGCTGCTATTTCAAAGGCGAGCAGAGGAGTTCTCTTCCTGCGCGCACCCAACCCCCACCAATATTTATCCCACGATCCACATCAGATTATCCCTTCATTGACACACTGCTGCTTGCGGGATCTTGCTGTGCACGAACTAGGCCCGCCGCGTTTCCGACGTTGCGGTGAAGGCTACCCCGCAAAAGCTCTTCACTGGCTATGAAGCATCAGGCGGCCATGAGAAAGGCCAATACAAATACAGGCGCCTCTCTTTATAACGCTGGCCCGACACCGCATTATAAAGCGATGGCATTCGAGGGAGGAGGTGGGGATGCGGGATGGACAGGTCCCCGCGAGAAGGCCCGGGAAAAGGCAGCCCGCCCCGCCTCACCTTGTTGGGGTTGGATCCCGTCACTCCGATGGGATTGAGCAGGTCCTCCAACCCGTGCGGAACCGGCCAGAGGTTGAGGGCCATCTTCCCCGACACCAGGTTGTCCATGTAGTCAAACAGGTTCACGTTCCCCCAGGCCAGCGGGCAGTGCTCCTGCGCGAGAGACACACAAATTCAGAAAGTTTAACGGCTCGGCCGGCCCTGCGGGCTCCCGAGGCCAGGGTTGCGAGGCCGCAGCGCAGGAGTGAGGATGGAGGCCACTCGGCCCGTCGAGCGTGCTCCGCCGCTCAATCCGATCGTGGCCGGTTCAGGGGGCTTCGACTGGGCAAATCTCGGAGGTCACCTGACTCCCCTGGCCAATGAGAACAAAGCGTACGCGCGTTCAGCTTTGAACCCCGCAGACCAGGTCTGGACTGGGAGGGGAGTTGGAGTCATTGGTAAAATAGTTTCCACCTGTAAATAAACTGTTGTTGCTTCTTCCCCACTGGTGCTCGCCTGGAGTCCCGTTGTCATAATTCCCTCTTGTGGGAGAATCTAGGACTCGGGGCCTCGGTTTTAAAGACCAGGCGTCACCCGTTTAAGGTGGATATGAGGGGGAGAAGAGGGGGAAATGTTTCCCCCCTCCCCCCCGAGGGTCAGGAATCTCTTCACAGAATCCCTACAGAGCAGGAGACCATTCAGCCCATCGAGTCTGCACCGACACACCGAAAGAGCACCCGACCCAGGCTCACGCCCTGCCCTATCCCCGTAACCTAACCTGCACATCCCTGGACACTAAAGGGGCAATTTAGCACGGCCAATCCACCTAACCTGCACATCTTTGGACACTAAGGGGCAATTTAGCACGGCCAATCCACCTAACCTGCACATCTTTGGACTGTGGGAGGAAACCGGAGCACCCGGAAGAAACCCACGCACACACGGGGAGGGCGTTGAAACTCCACACAGACACTGGAGGCCGTAATCGAACCCCGGTCCCTGGCCCACTGTGCCACGCAAGGTAAAAGGCAGTGGGAGCAGCTAGGGCCGAAGATTCTTGCTGAAGGAGGAGTGGGGGGGGGGGGTGGAAAGTTATGGGGAGCGAGCTGGAACGCGGGGGTCCCCAAGTTACAACCAGGTCAACCATGGACCTTGCCGAAGAGCGGAGCTGGGGCCGAGGGGCCCAGCCTGAAAAATATATTCAACGATGGAGCCTTCGCAATCCTCTGGGCCGAGAATTCCAAAGATTGGCAACCCTCCGAGTGAAGACATTTCTCCTCGACTCGGTCCTCGATGATCGGCCCTCTAATTCAGAGACCGGAGTGAATCGGCAGCGGCCGCCATGATAAGCAGAGAGGTTTTGAACCGAGGGAGGGAGGGAGGGGCACGTGGGACGGGGGGACGGGGGGTTTGGCCCAGTTGGGAATTCGGTGGGGAGGGGCAGAGAGAGATGCTCCGTTCGCTGCTACTTTCTTTCCCAGCCTGCGGTAGCTGTTGAGTTTTCCTGCCTCCCCCCCTCACGTGTCCCCCCCACCCCCCACAAGCTCGGTGAGTGAAACTTTCTATTATTTTATCTGTGTAAATTATTAACTAATTGAACAGATAAGGTTGGACAGAAATGGCAGCAGGTGGGAATCTGTGGAATGTACCGCAATCTTGGGCAAGTCCCGGCGCAGTGGTTAGCACCGCTGCCTCAGCACCAGGGTCCCAGGTTCGATTCCCGTCCCGGCTTGGGTCACTGTCTGTGCGGAGTCTGCACGTCCTCCCCCGTGTGTGCGTGGGTTTCCTCCGGGTGCTCCGGTTTCCTCCCACAGTCCAAAGATGTGCAGGTTAGGTGGATTGGCCGTGCTAAATTGCCCTTAGTGTCCAGGGGGGCGTAGTTTAGGTGAACAGGGACGAGGTGGGGGAGCGGGCCGAGTTAGGATGCGGTTGGCACAGACCTGACGGGCAGAATGGCCTTTTTCGGTGCTGTAGGGATGGTTCGAGGTATAAACCAAAGCGGACAAAGCCAGTCAAAGAAGACGCAGAGCTGCCATGAG
>NC_092737.1:20549917-20574762 GCF_047496885.1 Scyliorhinus torazame
GGTCCCGGCCGTCACATGGACGGGACCTAACTGTCCTGTCCTGCCCACACCTGGAGTAGTGCGGGCAGTTTTGGTCTCCTTACCTGAGGAAGGATGTTCTTGCTCTCGAGGTAGGGCAGCGAGGGTTTACCAGACTGATCCCTGGGATGGCGGGACTGACGCATGAGGAGAGATTGAGACGGTTAGGATTGTAATCGCTGGAGTTCAGGAGAATGAGGGGGGGATCTCATAGAGACCGATAAAATTCTAACCGGTCTGGACAGGGTCGATGCAGTGTTACGGGCCAGGGTTTAGAGAACCCCAAAGTGTATCATGGAGTTCCCCCGACCCACAACTTTTACTAGATTGTGGTACGGGGAGCACACGGCCCACTCTACAGGTGTGGGACAGCAGAAATGGAAAAGTATTTTTTAAAGCAAAACAATGTTTATTCCATGAACTCAAGTTAACCTTTTTAAAACATACAGTGAACATCTTAGCAACCATTAATTCAAATACAACCCCCAAAGAATACAACACTAAGTAATCCTTTAAGCTTTCCTTTTAACATCCATAAGACTTAAAACACCTTTTAACAGAAGCACATTTACATTCACGACTGAGAACATTTATAATCCTGAATCCACCAAATGATCAAGAGATAGTCTTTTGATGGCAGAGAGAACAGCAGTACACCTGCTCTGTCTGGCTTCAGCTCCAACACTGAAAACGAAACTAAAACACACCCTGCAGCAAACAGTCCAAAACGAAAGTAAAAGGCTGACAGACATCCCAGCTCCACCCACTCTCTGACATCACCGCAGTAGCAAACACCCATTTCTTAAAGGTACTCTCACTACAGATATTTATATACACACCCATTTATAGACACCCATTTCTTAAAGGTACACTCACATGACAGCAGGAAGGATGTTCCTGATGGTGGTGGGGGGGGGGTCGGGTCCAGAACCAGGGGTCACAGTCTGAGGATACGGGGAGACCATTGAGGACAGAGATGAGGAGACATTTCTTCACCCAGAGAGCGGTCGGCCTGTGGAATTCACTACCACAGGAAGTAGTTGAGACCAAAACATGTGTTTTCAAGAAACAGATGTAGCCCTTGGGGAGAAGAAGCTCAAAGGAAATGGGGGAAAAGGAGAGTTCAGGCGATTGAGTTGGATGATCAGCCATGATCATACCGAATGGCGGAGCGGGCTCGAGGGGCCGAATGGCGGAGCGGGCTCGAGGGGCCGAATGGCGGAGCGGGCTCGAGGGGCCGAATGGCGGAGCGGGCTCGAGGGGCCGAATGGCGGAGCGGGCTCGAGGGGCCGAATGGCCTCCCCCTGCTCCTATTTTCTCTGTTCCTCACTTTACTCTGGGGGGAGGTCAGACCAGGAAAGGACAGCAGATTTCCTTCCCTCAAGGACATTGGTGAACCAGATGGGTTTTTTACGTCAATCGACAATGGTTTCATCGTCGTTAAGACTTTTAAGTCCAAATTTTTATTGAATTCAAATGTTGCCATTTGCCCTGGCGGGATTCGAACCTGGGTCCCCAGATCCCGCCCTGGGCCCCTGGATTACCAGTCCTGTGACAATACCACCTGCTGAGCACCCCACATGGGGGCGGCGAGAGGGGGGGTAGTTGCGACCAGTTCCCCTGCTGGCTGCTCTCCCCCACCGTCGCCACCTGCTGGAAGCCCTGCGACACTTCGACCAAATCCACCCAGGCAATTGAAAACCGCTTATTGTCACAAACAGGCTCCAAATGGAGTGACTGTGAAAAGCCCCTAGTCGCCACATTCCGGCGCCTGTTCGGGCAGGCTGGTACGGGAATTGAACCTGCCCTGGTCTGCTTTAAAAGCCGGCTATTTAGCCCTGTGCTAAACCAGCCCCCGTGCTAACCCATCCCCGAAATCCAGGGGATAGAGCCCGAGTTTGGGTCATCTTTCCCTCGTCAGTTCTCCTTTGGAGTCGCAGTACTGGAGGGCATGGCCTCCCCTCACACCTTTGCCTATGGCTCCGTCCACCCATGTTGCCTCCATATCCGACCACAGGCTCCCCAGGCAATAGTCTATCGACTGAGCTTTCCAATCACTCAGCCGGACACGGACCACCAGCGTGTGTAACGGGAATTTGTTCCAAATTCAGGTGGACGGGATCAGGGTCCAGCCTCCATACCAGCCCAGGGAGGGGCTCCGGATTTACCAGAGGTCCAGGGCGATTCACCTGGAGACAGACTTCGGATTAACCATCAACTATGATGGTCACAGCAACGCAGGTAAATGGCCGTGGCATGAATTGTCCGCTAATGCACACCTGTACTGTCAGGGGGGAGTGTAGAGGGAGCTCTGTACTGTCAGGGGGAGTGTAGAGGGAGCTCTGTACTGTCAGGGGGAGTGTAGAGGGAGCTCTGTACTGTCAGGGGGAGTGTAGAGGGAGCTCTGTACTGTCAGGGGGAGTGTAGAGAGAGCTCTGTACTGTCGGGGGAGTGTAGAGGGAGCTCTGTACTGTCAGGGGGAGTGTAGAGGGAGCTCTGTACTGTCAGGGGGGAGTGTAGAGGGAGCTCTGTACTGTCAGCGGGAGTGTAGAGGGAGCTCTGTACTGTCAGGGGGGAGTGTAGAGGGAGCTCTGTACTGTCAGGGGGAGTGTAGAGGGAGCTCTGTACTGTCAGGGGGAGTGTAGAGGGAGATCTGTACTGTCAGGGGGAGTGTAGAGGGAGCTCTGTACTGTCAGGGGGAGTGTAGGGTGAGCTCTGTACTGTCAGGGGGAGTGTAGAGGGAGCTCTGTACTATCAGGGGGAGTGTAAAGGGAGCTCTGTACTGTCAGGGGGAGTGCAGAGAGAGCTCTGTACTGTCAGGGGGAGTGTAGAGAGAGCTCTGTACTGTCAGGGGGGAGTGTAGAGGGAGCTCTGTACTGTCCGGGGGAGTGTAGAGGGAGCTCTGTACTGTCAGGGGGGAGTGTAGAGGGAGCTCTGTACTGTCAGGGGGAGTGTAGAGGGAGCTCTGTACTGTCAGGGGGAGTGTAGAGGGAGATCTGTACTGTCAGGGGGAGTGTAGAGGGAGCTCTGTACTGTCAGGGGGAGTGTAGAGGGAGCTCTGCACTGTCAGGGGGAGTGTAGATGGAGCTCTGTACTATCAGGGGGGTGTAGAGGGAGCTCTGTACTGTCAGGGGGAGTGTAGAGGGAGCTCTGTACTGTCAAGTGGAGTGTAGAGGGAGCTCTGTACTGTCAGGGGGAGTGTAGAGGGAGCTCTGTACTGTCAGGGGGAGTGTAGAGGGAGCTCTGTACTGTCAGGGGGAGTGTAGAGGGAGTTCTGTACTGTCAGGGGGAGTGTAGAGGGAGCTCTGTACTGTCAGGGAGAGTGTCGAGGGAGCTCTGTACTGTAAGGAGGAGTGTCGACGGAGCTCTGTACTGCCAGGGGGAGTGTAGAGGGAGCTCTGTACTGTCATGGGGGAGTGTAGAGGGAGCTCTGTACTGTCAGGGGGAGTGTAGAGGGAGCTCTGTACTGTCAGGGGGTGTGTAGAGGGAGCTCTGTACTGCCAGGGGGAGTGTAGAGGGAGCTCTGTACTGTCAGGAAGAGCGTAGAGGGAGCTCTGTACTGTCAGGGGGTGTGTAGAGGGAGCTCTGTACTGTCAGGGGGAGTGCAGAGGGAGCTCTGTACAGTCAGGGGGAGAGTAGAGGGAGCTCTGTACTGTCAGGGGGAGTGTAGAGGGAGCTCTGTACTGTCAGGGGGAGTGTAGAGGGAGCTCTGTACTGTCAGGGAGAGTGTCGAGGGAGCTCTGTACTGTCAGGAGGAGAGTCGAGGGAGCTCTGTACTGCCAGGGGGAGTCTAGAGGGAGCTCTGTACTGTCAGGGGGGAGTGTAGAGGGAGCTCTGTACTGTCAGGGGGAGTGTAGAGGGAGCTCTGTACTGGCAGGGGGAGTGTAGAGGGAGCTATGTACTGTTAGGGGGGAGTGTCGAGGGAGCTCTGTACTGTCAGGGGGAATGTAGAGGGAGTTCTGTACTGTCAGGGAGAGTGTCGAGGGAGCTCTGTACTGTCAGGGGGAGTGTAGAGGGAGTTCAGTACTGTCAGGGGGAGGGTAGAGGGAGCTCTGTACTGTCAGGGGGAGTGTAGAGGGAGTTCAGTACTGTCAGGGGGAGTGTAGAGGGAGCTCTGTACTGTCAGGGGGAGTGTAGAGGGAGCTCTGTACTGTCAGGGGGGGAGTGTAGAGGGAGCTCTGTACTGTCAGTGGGGAGTGTAGAGGGAGCTCTGTACTGTCAGGGGGAGTGTAGAGGGAGCTCTGTACTGTCAGGGGGAGTGTAGAGGGAGCTCTGTACTGTCAGGGGGAGTGTAGAGGGAGCTCTGTACTGTCAGGGGGAGTGTAGAGGGAGCACTGTACTGTCAGGGGGAGTGTAGAGAGTGCTCTGTACTGTCAGGGGGAGTGTAGAGGGAGCTCTGTACTGTCAGGGGGAGTGTAGAGGGAGCTCTGTACTGTCAGGGGGAGTGTAGAGGGAGCTCTGTACTGTCAGGGGGAGTGTAGAGGGAGCTCTGTACTGTCAGGGGGAGTGTAGAGGGAGCTCTGTACTGTCAGGGGGAGTGAAGAGGGAGCTCTGTACTGTCAGGGGGAGTGTAGAGGGAGTTCTGTACTGTCAGGGGGTGTGTAGAGGGAGCTCTGTACTGCCAGGGGGAGTGTAGAGGGAGCTCTGTACTGTCAGGGGGAGTGTAGAGGGAGCTCTGTACTGTCAGGAGGAGCGTAGAGGGAGCTCTGTACTGTCAGGGGGTGTGTAGAGGGAGCTCTGTACTGTCAGGGGGAGTGCAGAGGGAGCTCTGTACAGTCAGGGGGAGAGTAGAGGGAGCTCTGTACTGTCAGGGGGAGTGTAGAGGGAGCTCTGTACTGTCAGGGAGAGTATAGAGGGAGCTCTGTACTGTCAGGGGGAGTGTAGAGGGAGCTCTACTGTCAGGGGGAGTGAAGAGGGAGCTCTGTACTGTCAGGGGGTGTGTCGAGGGAGTTCAGTACTGTCAGGGGGAGTGTAGAGGGAGCTCTGTACTGTCAGGGGGAGTGTAGAGGGAGCTCTGTACTGTCAGGGGGAGTGTCGAGGGAGCTCTGTACTGTCAGGGGGGGGGGAGTGTAGAGGGAGCTCTGTACTGTCAGGGGGGAGTGTAGAGGGAGCTCTGTACTGTCAGGGAGAGTGGAGAGGGAGCTCTGTACTGTCAGTGGGGAGTGTAGAGGGAGCTCTGTACTGTCAGGGGGAGTGTAGAGGGAGCTCTGTACTGTCAGGGGGAGTGTAGAGGGAGCTCTGTACTGTCAGGGGGAGTATAGAGGGAGCTCTGTACTGTCAGGGGGAGTGAAGAGGGAGCTCTGTACTGTCAGGGGGTGTGTAGAGGGAGTTCAGTACTGTCAGGGGGAGTGTAGAGGGAGCTCTGTACTGTCAGGGAGAGTGTAGAGAGAGCTCTGTACTGTCAGGGGGGAGTCTAGCGGGAGCTCTGTACTGTCAGGGAGAGTGTCGAGGGAGCTCTGTACTGTCAGGGGGGAGTGTAGAGGGAGCTCTGTACTGTCAGGGGGAGTGTAGAGGGAGCTCTGTACTGTCAGTGGGGAGTGTAGAGGGAGCTCTGTACTGTCAGGGGGAGTGTAGAGGGAGCTCTGTACTGTCAGGGGGAGTGTAGAGGGAGCTCTGTACTGTCAGGGGGAGTGTAGAGGGAGCTCTGTACTGTCAGGGAGAGTGTAGAGAGAGCTCTGTACTGTCAGGGGGGAGTCTAGCGGGAGCTCTGTACTGTCAGGGAGAGTGTCGAGGGAGCTCTGTACTGTCAGGAGGAGTGTCGAGGGAGCTCTGTACTGCCAGGGGGAGTGTAGAGGGAGCTCTGTACTGTCAGGGGGGAGTGTAGAGGGAGCTCTGTACTGTCAGGGGGAGTGTAGAGGGAGCTCTGTACTGTCAGGGGGAGTGTAGAGGGAGCTCTGTACTGTCAGGGGGAGTGTAGAGGGAGTTCTGTACTGTCAGGGGGAGTGTAGAGGGAGTTCTGTACTGTCAGGGGGAGTGTAGAGGGAGCTCTGTACTGTCAGGGGGAGTGAAGAGGGAGCTCAGTACTGTCAGGGGGTGTGTAGAGGGAGCTCTGTACTGCCAGGGGGAGTGTAGAGGGAGCTCTGTACTGTCAGGAGGAGCATAGAGGGAGCTCTGTACTGTCAGGGGTTGTGTAGAGGGAGCTCTGTACTGTCAGGGGGAGTGCAGAGGGAGCTCTGTACTGTCAGGGGGAGCGTAGAGGGAGCTCTGTACTGTCAGGGGGAGTGTAGAGGGAGCTCTGTACTGTCAGGGGGGAGTGTAGAGGGAGCTCTGTACTGTCAGGGGGAGTGTAGAGGGAGCTCTGTACTGTCAGGAGGAGTGTACAGGGAGCTCTATACTGTCAGGGGGAGTGTAGAGGGAGCTCTGTACTGTCAGGGGGAGTGTAGAGGGAGCTCTGTACTGTCAGGGGGAGTGTAGAGGGAGCTCTGTACTGTCAGGGGGAGTGTAGAGGGAGCTCTGTACTGTCAGGGGGAGTGTAGAGGGAGTTCTGTCCTGTCAGGGGGAGTGTAGAGGGAGCTCTGTACTGTCGGGGGGAGTGTAGAGGGAGGTCTGTACTGTCAGGGGGAGTGTAGGGGGAGCTCTGTACTGTCAGGGGGGGAGTGTAGAGGGAACTCTGTACTGTCAGGGAGAGTGTAGTGGGAGCTCTGTACTGTCAGGGCGGGAGCGTAGAGGGAGCTCTGTACTGTCAGGGGGGAGTGTAGAAGGAACTCTGTACTGTCAGGGAGAGTGTAGAGGGAGCTCTGTACTGTCAGGGGGGAGTGTAGAGGGAGCTCAGTTATGTCAGGGGGAGTGTAGAGGGAGCTCTGTACTGTCAGGGGGAGTGTAGAAGGAACTCTGTACTGTCAGGGGGAGTGTAGATGGAGCTCTGTACTGTCAGGGGGGAGTGTAGAGGGAGCTCAGTACTGTCAGGGGGAGTGTAGAGGGAGCTCTGTACTGTCAGGGGGAGTGTAGAGGGAGCTCTGTACTGTCAGGGGGAGTGTAGAGGGAGTTCAGTACTGTCAGGGGGAGTGTAGAGGGAGCTCTGTACTGTCAGGGGGGGAGTGTAGAGGGAGCTCTGTACTGTCAGGGGGAGTGTAGAGGGAGCTCTGTACTGTCAGGGGGAGTGTAGAGGGAGCTCTGTACTGTCAGGGGGGGAGTGTAGAGGGAGCTCAGTACTGTCAGGGGGAGTGTAGAGGGAGCTCTGTACTGTCAGTGGGGAGTGTAGAGGGAGCTCTGTACTGTCAGGGGGAGTGTAGAGGGAGCTCTGTACTGTCAGGGGGGAGTGTAGAGGGAGCTCTGTACTGTCAGGGGGAGTATAGAGGGAGCTCTGTACTGTCAGGGGGAGTGTAGAGGGAGCTCTGTACTGTCAGGGGGAGTGTAGAGGGAGCTCTGTACTGTCAGGGGGAGTGTAGAGAGAGCTCTGTACTGTCAGGGGGAGTGTAGAGGGAGCTCTGTACTGTCAGGGAGAGTGTAGAGGGAGCTCTGTACTGTCAGGGCGGAGTGTAGAGGGAGCTCTGTACTGTCAGGGGGAGTGCAGAGGGAGCTCTGTACAGTCAGGGGGAGAGTAGATGGAGCTCTGTACTGTCAGGGGGAGAGTAGAGGGAGCTCTGTACTGTCAGGGAGAGTATAGAGGGAGCTCTGTACTGTCAGGGAGAGTATAGAGGGAGCTCTGTACTGTCAGGGGGAGTGTAGAGGGAGCTCTACTGTCAGGGGGAGTGAAGAGGGAGCTCTGTACTGTCAGGGGGAGTGTAGAGGGAGCTCTGTACTGTCAGGGGGAGTGTCGAGGGAGCTCTGTACTGTCGGGGGGGGGAGTGTAGAGGGAGCTCTGTACTGTCAGGGGGGAGTGTAGAGGGAGCTCTGTACTGTCAGGGGGAGTGGAGAGGGAGCTCTGTACTGTCAGTGGGGAGTGTAGAGGGAGCTCTGTACTGTCAGGGGGAGTGTAGAGGGAGCTCTGTACTGTCAGGGGGAGTGTAGAGGGAGCTCTGTACTGTCAGGGGGAGTATAGAGGGAGCTCTGTACTGTCAGGGGGAGTGAAGAGGGAGCTCTGTACTGTCAGGGGGTGTGTAGAGGGAGTTCAGTACTGTCAGGGGGAGTGTAGAGGGAGCTCTGTACTGTCAGGGAGAGTGTAGAGAGAGCTCTGTACTGTCAGGGGGGAGTCTAGCGGGAGCTCTGTACTGTCAGGGAGAGTGTCGAGGGAGCTCTGTACTGTCAGGGGGGAGTGTAGAGGGAGCTCTGTACTGTCAGGGGGAGTGTAGAGGGAGCTCTGTACTGTCAGTGGGGAGTGTAGAGGGAGCTCTGTACTGTCAGGGGGAGTGTAGAGGGAGCTCTGTACTGTCAGGGGGAGTGTAGAGGGAGCTCTGTACTGTCAGTGGGGAGTGTAGAGGGAGCTCTGTACTGTCAGGGGGAGTGTAGAGGGAGCTCTGTACTGTCAGGGGGAGTGTAGAGGGAGCTCTGTACTGTCAGGGGGAGTGTAGAGGGAGCTCTGTACTGTCAGGGAGAGTGTAGAGAGAGCTCTGTACTGTCAGGGGGGAGTCTAGCGGGAGCTCTGTACTGTCAGGGAGAGTGTCGAGGGAGCTCTGTACTGTCAGGAGGAGTGTCGAGGGAGCTCTGTACTGCCAGGGGGAGTGTAGAGGGAGCTCTGTACTGTCAGGGGGGAGTGTAGAGGGAGCTCTGTACTGTCAGGGGGAGTGTAGAGGGAGCTCTGTACTGTCAGGGGGAGTGTAGAGGGAGCTCTGTACTGTCAGGGGGAGTGTAGAGGGAGTTCTGTACTGTCAGGGGGAGTGTAGAGGGAGTTCTGTACTGTCAGGGGGAGTGTAGAGGGAGCTCTGTACTGTCAGGGGGAGTGAAGAGGGAGCTCAGTACTGTCAGGGGGTGTGTAGAGGGAGCTCTGTACTGTCAGGGGGAGTGTAGAGGGAGCTCTACTGTCAGGGGGAGTGAAGAGGGAGCTCTGTACTGTCAGGGGGTGTGTCGAGGGAGTTCAGTACTGTCAGGGGGAGTGTAGAGGGAGCTCTGTACTGTCAGGGGGAGTGTAGAGGGAGCTCTGTACTGTCAGGGGGAGTGTCGAGGGAGCTCTGTACTGTCAGGGGGGGGGGGAGTGTAGAGGGAGCTCTGTACTGTCAGGGGGGAGTGTAGAGGGAGCTCTGTCCTGTCAGGGGGAGTGTAGAGGGAGCTCTGTACTGTCGGGGGGAGTGTAGAGGGAGGTCTGTACTGTCAGGGGGAGTGTAGGGGGAGCTCTGTACTGTCAGGGGGGGAGTGTAGAGGGAACTCTGTACTGTCAGGGAGAGTGTAGTGGGAGCTCTGTACTGTCAGGGCGGGAGCGTAGAGGGAGCTCTGTACTGTCAGGGGGAGTGGAGAGGGAGCTCTGTACTGTCAGGGAGAGTGTAGAGGGAGCTCTGTACTGTCAGGGGGGAGTGTAGAGGGAGCTCAGTTATGTCAGGGGGAGTGTAGAGGGAGCTCTGTACTGTCAGGGGGAGTGTAGAAGGAACTCTGTACTGTCAGGGGGAGTGTAGATGGAGCTCTGTACTGTCAGGGGGGAGTGTAGAGGGAGCTCAGTACTGTCAGGGGGAGTGCAGAGGGAGCTCTGTACTGTCAGGGGGAGTGTAGAGGGAGCTCTGTACTGTCAGCGGGAGTGTAGAGGGAGTTCAGTACTGTCAGGGGGAGTGTAGAGGGAGCTCTGTACTGTCAGGGGGAGTGTAGAGGGAGCTCTGTACTGTCAGTGGGAGTGTAGAGGGAGCTCTGTACTGTCAGGGGGAGTGTAGAGGGAGCTCTGTACTGTCAGTGGGAGTGTAGAGGGAGCTCTGTACTGTCAGGGGGAGTGTAGAGGGAGCTCTGTACTGTCCGGGGGAGTGTAGAGGGAGCTCTGTACTGCCAGGGGGAGTGTAGAGGGAGCTCTGTACTGTCAGGGTGGAGTGTAGAGGGAGCTCTGTACTGTCAGGGGGAGTGTAGAGGGAGCTCTGTACTGCCAGGGGGAGTGTAGAGGGAGCTCTGTACTGTCAGGGTGGAGTGTAGAGGGAGCTCTGTACTGCCAGGGGGAGTGTAGAGGGAGCTCTGTACTGTCCGGGGGAGTGTAGAGGGAGCTCTGTACTGCCAGGGGGAGTGTAGAGGGAGCTCTGTACTGTCAGGGTGGAGTGTAGAGGGAGCTCTGTACTGCCAGGGGGAGTGTAGAGGGAGCTCTGTACTGTCAGGGGGAGTGTAGAGGGAGCTCTGTACTGTCAGGGGGAGTGTAGAGGGAGCTCTGTACTGTCAGGGGGAGTGTAGAGGGAGCTCTGTACTGTCAGGGGGAGTGTAGAGGGAGCTCTGTACTGCCAGGGGGAGTGTAGAGGGAGCTCTGTACTGTCAGGGGGAGTGTAGAGGGAGCTCTGTACTGTCAGGGCGGAGTGTAGAGGGAGCTCTGTACTGTCAGGGGGAGTGCAGAGGGAGCTCTGTACAGTCAGGGGGAGAGTAGATGGAGCTCTGTACTGTCAGGGGGAGAGTAGAGGGAGCTCTGTACTGTCAGGGAGAGTATAGAGGGAGCTCTGTACTGTCAGGGAGAGTATAGAGGGAGCTCTGTACTGTCAGGGGGAGTGTAGAGGGAGCTCTACTGTCAGGGGGAGTGAAGAGGGAGCTCTGTACTGTCAGGGGGAGTGTAGAGGGAGCTCTGTACTGTCAGGGGGAGTGTCGAGGGAGCTCTGTACTGTCGGGGGGGGGAGTGTAGAGGGAGCTCTGTACTGTCAGGGGGGAGTGTAGAGGGAGCTCTGTACTGTCAGGGGGAGTGGAGAGGGAGCTCTGTACTGTCAGTGGGGAGTGTAGAGGGAGCTCTGTACTGTCAGGGGGAGTGTAGAGGGAGCTCTGTACTGTCAGGGGGAGTGTAGAGGGAGCTCTGTACTGTCAGGGGGAGTATAGAGGGAGCTCTGTACTGTCAGGGGGAGTGAAGAGGGAGCTCTGTACTGTCAGGGGGTGTGTAGAGGGAGTTCAGTACTGTCAGGGGGAGTGTAGAGGGAGCTCTGTACTGTCAGGGAGAGTGTAGAGAGAGCTCTGTACTGTCAGGGGGGAGTCTAGCGGGAGCTCTGTACTGTCAGGGAGAGTGTCGAGGGAGCTCTGTACTGTCAGGGGGGAGTGTAGAGGGAGCTCTGTACTGTCAGGGGGAGTGTAGAGGGAGCTCTGTACTGTCAGTGGGGAGTGTAGAGGGAGCTCTGTACTGTCAGGGGGAGTGTAGAGGGAGCTCTGTACTGTCAGGGGGAGTGTAGAGGGAGCTCTGTACTGTCAGTGGGGAGTGTAGAGGGAGCTCTGTACTGTCAGGGGGAGTGTAGAGGGAGCTCTGTACTGTCAGGGGGAGTGTAGAGGGAGCTCTGTACTGTCAGGGGGAGTGTAGAGGGAGCTCTGTACTGTCAGGGAGAGTGTAGAGAGAGCTCTGTACTGTCAGGGGGGAGTCTAGCGGGAGCTCTGTACTGTCAGGGAGAGTGTCGAGGGAGCTCTGTACTGTCAGGAGGAGTGTCGAGGGAGCTCTGTACTGCCAGGGGGAGTGTAGAGGGAGCTCTGTACTGTCAGGGGGGAGTGTAGAGGGAGCTCTGTACTGTCAGGGGGAGTGTAGAGGGAGCTCTGTACTGTCAGGGGGAGTGTAGAGGGAGCTCTGTACTGTCAGGGGGAGTGTAGAGGGAGTTCTGTACTGTCAGGGGGAGTGTAGAGGGAGTTCTGTACTGTCAGGGGGAGTGTAGAGGGAGCTCTGTACTGTCAGGGGGAGTGAAGAGGGAGCTCAGTACTGTCAGGGGGTGTGTAGAGGGAGCTCTGTACTGTCAGGGGGAGTGTAGAGGGAGCTCTACTGTCAGGGGGAGTGAAGAGGGAGCTCTGTACTGTCAGGGGGTGTGTCGAGGGAGTTCAGTACTGTCAGGGGGAGTGTAGAGGGAGCTCTGTACTGTCAGGGGGAGTGTAGAGGGAGCTCTGTACTGTCAGGGGGAGTGTCGAGGGAGCTCTGTACTGTCAGGGGGGGGGGAGTGTAGAGGGAGCTCTGTACTGTCAGGGGGGAGTGTAGAGGGAGCTCTGTCCTGTCAGGGGGAGTGTAGAGGGAGCTCTGTACTGTCGGGGGGAGTGTAGAGGGAGGTCTGTACTGTCAGGGGGAGTGTAGGGGGAGCTCTGTACTGTCAGGGGGGGAGTGTAGAGGGAACTCTGTACTGTCAGGGAGAGTGTAGTGGGAGCTCTGTACTGTCAGGGCGGGAGCGTAGAGGGAGCTCTGTACTGTCAGGGGGAGTGGAGAGGGAGCTCTGTACTGTCAGGGAGAGTGTAGAGGGAGCTCTGTACTGTCAGGGGGGAGTGTAGAGGGAGCTCAGTTATGTCAGGGGGAGTGTAGAGGGAGCTCTGTACTGTCAGGGGGAGTGTAGAAGGAACTCTGTACTGTCAGGGGGAGTGTAGATGGAGCTCTGTACTGTCAGGGGGGAGTGTAGAGGGAGCTCAGTACTGTCAGGGGGAGTGCAGAGGGAGCTCTGTACTGTCAGGGGGAGTGTAGAGGGAGCTCTGTACTGTCAGCGGGAGTGTAGAGGGAGTTCAGTACTGTCAGGGGGAGTGTAGAGGGAGCTCTGTACTGTCAGGGGGAGTGTAGAGGGAGCTCTGTACTGTCAGTGGGAGTGTAGAGGGAGCTCTGTACTGTCAGGGGGAGTGTAGAGGGAGCTCTGTACTGTCAGTGGGAGTGTAGAGGGAGCTCTGTACTGTCAGGGGGAGTGTAGAGGGAGCTCTGTACTGTCCGGGGGAGTGTAGAGGGAGCTCTGTACTGCCAGGGGGAGTGTAGAGGGAGCTCTGTACTGTCAGGGTGGAGTGTAGAGGGAGCTCTGTACTGTCAGGGGGAGTGTAGAGGGAGCTCTGTACTGCCAGGGGGAGTGTAGAGGGAGCTCTGTACTGTCAGGGTGGAGTGTAGAGGGAGCTCTGTACTGCCAGGGGGAGTGTAGAGGGAGCTCTGTACTGTCCGGGGGAGTGTAGAGGGAGCTCTGTACTGCCAGGGGGAGTGTAGAGGGAGCTCTGTACTGTCAGGGTGGAGTGTAGAGGGAGCTCTGTACTGCCAGGGGGAGTGTAGAGGGAGCTCTGTACTGTCAGGGGGAGTGTAGAGGGAGCTCTGTACTGTCAGGGGGAGTGTAGAGGGAGCTCTGCACTGTCAGGGGGAGTGTAGAGGGAGCTCTGCACTGTCAGGGGGAGTGAAGAGGGAGCTCTGTACTGTCAGGGGGTGTGTAGAGGGAGCTCTGCACTGTCAGGGGGAGTGTAGAGGGAGCTCTGCACTGTCAGGGGGAGTGTAGAGGTAGCTCTGTACTGTCAGGGGGAGTGAAGAGGGAGCTCTGTACTGTCAGGGGGTGTGTAGAGGGAGCTCTGTACTGCCAGGGGGAGTGTAGAGGGAGCTCTGTACTGTCAGGAGGAGCGTAGAGGGAGCTCTGTACTGTCAGGGGGTGTGTAGAGGGAGCTCTGTACTGTCAGGGGGAGTGCAGAGGGAGCTCTGTACAGTCAGGGGGAGAGTAGATGGAGCTCTGTACTGTCAGGGGGAGTGTAGAGGGAGCTCTGTACTGTCAGGGAGAGTATAGAGGGAGCTCTGTACTGTCAGGGGGAGTGTAGAGGGAGCTCTACTGTCAGGGGGAGTGAAGAGGGAGCTCTGTACTGTCAGGGGGTGTGTCGAGGGAGTTCAGTACTGTCAGGGGGAGTGTAGAGGGAGCTCTGTACTGTCAGGGGGAGTGTAGTGGGAGCTCTGTACTGTCAGGGGGAGTGTCGAGGGAGCTCTGTACTGTCGGGGGGGGGAGTGTAGAGGGAGCTCTGTACTGTCAGGGGGGAGTGTAGAGGGAGCTCTGTACTGTCAGGGGGAGTGTAGAGGGAGCACTGTACTGTCAGGGGGAGTGTAGAGGGAGCTCTGTACTGTCAGGGGGTGTGTAGAGGGAGCTCTGTACTGTCAGGGGGAGTATAGAGGGAGCTCTGTACTGTCAGGGGGAGTGTAGAGGGAGCTCTGTACTGTCAGTGGGGAGTGTAGAGGGAGCTCTGTACTGTCAGGGGGAGTGGAGAGGGAGCTCTGTACTGTCAGTGGGGAGTGTAGAGGGAGCTCTGTACTGTCAGGGGGAGTGTAGAGGGAGCTCTGTACTGTCAGGGGGAGTGTAGAGGGAGCTCTGTACTGTCAGGGGGAGTATAGAGGGAGCTCTGTACTGTCAGGGGGAGTGAAGAGGGAGCTCTGTACTGTCAGGGGGTGTGTAGAGGGAGTTCAGTACTGTCAGGGGGAGTGTAGAGGGAGCTCTGTACTGTCAGGGGGAGTGTAGAGGGAGCTCTGTACTGTCAGGGGGAGTGTAGAGGGAGCTCTGCACTGTCAGGGGGAGTGAAGAGGGAGCTCTGTACTGTCAGGGGGTGTGTAGAGGGAGCTCTGTACTGTCAGGGCGGGAGCGTAGAGGGAGCTCTGTACTGTCAGGGGGGAGTGTAGAAGGAACTCTGTACTGTCAGGGAGAGTGTAGAGGGAGCTCTGTACTGTCAGGGGGGAGTGTAGAGGGAGCTCAGTTATGTCAGGGGGAGTGTAGAGGGAGCTCTGTACTGTCAGGGGGAGTGTAGAAGGAACTCTGTACTGTCAGGGGGAGTGTAGATGGAGCTCTGTACTGTCAGGGGGGAGTGTAGAGGGAGCTCAGTACTGTCAGGTGGAGTGTAGAGGGAGCTCTGTACTGTCAGGGGGAGTGTAGAGGGAGCTCTGTACTGTCAGGGGGAGTGTAGAGGGAGTTCAGTACTGTCAGGGGGAGTGTAGAGGGAGCTCTGTACTGTCAGGGGGAGTGTAGAGGGAGCTCTGTACTGTCAGGGGGAGTGTAGAGGGAGCTCTGTACTGTCAGGGGGGGAGTGTCGAGGGAGCTCTGTACTGTCAGGGGGAGTGTAGAGGGAGTTCAGTACTGTCAGGGGGAGTGTAGAGGGAGCTCTGTACTGTCAGGGGGAGTGTAGAGGGAGCTCTGTACTGTCAGGGGGGGAGTGTCGAGGGAGCTCTGTACTGTCAGGGGGAGTGTAGAGGGAGCTCTGTACTGTCAGGGGGAGTGTAGAGGGAGCTCTGCACTGTCAGGGGGAGTGAAGAGGGAGCTCTGTACTGTCAGGGGGTGTGTAGAGGGAGCTCTGTACTGCCAGGGGGAGTGTAGAGGGAGCTCTGTACTGTCAGGAGGAGCGTAGAGGGAGCTCTGTACTGTCAGGGGGTGTGTAGAGGGAGCTCTGTACTGTCAGGGGGAGTGTAGAGGGAGCTCTGTACTGTCAGGGGGAGTGTAGAGGGAGTTCAGTACTGTCAGGGGGAGTGTAGAGGGAGCTCTGTACTGTCAGGGGGAGTGTAGAGGGAGCTCTGTACTGTCAGGGGGAGTGTAGAGGGAGCTCTGTACTGTCAGGGGGGGAGTGTAGAGGGAGCTCTGTACTGTCAGGGGGAGTGTAGAGGGAGCTCTGTACTGTCAGGGGGAGTGTAGAAGGAACTCTGTACTGTCAGGGGGAGTGTAGAGGGAGCTCTGTACTGTCAGGGTGGAGTGTAGAGGGAGCTCTGTACTGTCAGGGTGGAGTGTAGAGGGAGCTCTGTACTGTCAGGGGGAGTGTAGAGGGAGCTCTGTACTGTCAGGGGGAGTGTAGAGAGAGCTCTGTACTGTCAGGGGGAGTGTAGAGGGAGCTCTGCACTGTCAGGGGGAGTGAAGTGGGAGCTCTGTACTGTCAGGGGGTGTGTAGAGGGAGCTCTGTACTGTCAGGGGGAGTGTAGAGGGAGCTCTGTACTGCCAGGGGGAGTGTAGAGGGAGCTCTGTACTGTCAGGAGGAGCGTAGAGGGAGCTCTGTACTGTCAGGGGGTGTGTAGAGGGAGCTCTGTACTGTCAGGGGGAGTGCAGAGGGAGCTCTGTACAGTCAGGGGGAGAGTAGATGGAGCTCTGTACTGTCAGGGGGAGTGTAGAGGGAGCTCTGTACTGTCAGGGAGAGTATAGAGGGAGCTCTGTACTGTCAGGGGGAGTGTAGAGGGAGCTCTACTGTCAGGGGGAGTGAAGAGGGAGCTCTGTACTGTCAGGGGGTGTGTCGAGGGAGTTCAGTACTGTCAGGGGGAGTGTAGAGGGAGCTCTGTACTGTCAGGGGGAGTGTAGTGGGAGCTCTGTCCTGTCAGGGGGAGTGTCGAGGGAGCTCTGTACTGTCGGGGGGGGGAGTGTAGAGGGAGCTCTGTACTGTCAGGGGGGAGTGTAGAGGGAGCTCTGTACTGTCAGGGGGAGTGGAGAGGGAGCTCTGTACTGTCAGTGGGGAGTGTAGAGGGAGCTCTGTACTGTCAGGGGGAGTGTAGAGGGAGCTCTGTACTGTCAGGGGAGTGTAGAGGGAGCTCTGTACTGTCAGGGGGAGTATAGAGGGAGCTCTGTACTGTCAGGGGAGTGAAGAGGGAGCTCTGTACTGTCAGGGGGTGTGTAGAGGGAGTTCAGTACTGTCAGGGGGAGTGTAGAGGGAGCTCTGTACTGTCAGGGGGAGTGTAGAGGGAGCTCTGTACTGTCAGGGGGAGTGTAGAGGGAGCTCTGCACTGTCAGGGGGAGTGAAGAGGGAGCTCTGTACTGTCAGGGGGTGTGTAGAGGGAGCTCTGTACTGTCAGGGCGGGAGCGTAGAGGGAGCTCTGTACTGTCAGGGGGGAGTGTAGAAGGAACTCTGTACTGTCAGGGAGAGTGTAGAGGGAGCTCTGTACTGTCAGGGGGGAGTGTAGAGGGAGCTCAGTTATGTCAGGGGGAGTGTAGAGGGAGCTCTGTACTGTCAGGGGGAGTGTAGAAGGAACTCTGTACTGTCAGGGGGAGTGTAGATGGAGCTCTGTACTGTCAGGGGGGAGTGTAGAGGGAGCTCAGTACTGTCAGGTGGAGTGTAGAGGGAGCTCTGTACTGTCAGGGGGAGTGTAGAGGGAGCTCTGTACTGTCAGGGGGAGTGTAGAGGGAGTTCAGTACTGTCAGGGGGAGTGTAGAGGGAGCTCTGTACTGTCAGGGGGAGTGTAGAGGGAGCTCTGTACTGTCAGGGGGAGTGTAGAGGGAGCTCTGTACTGTCAGGGGGGGAGTGTAGAGGGAGCTCTGTACTGTCAGTGGGGAGTGTAGAGGGAGCTCTGTACTGTCAGGGGGAGTGTAGAGGGAGCTCTGTACTGTCAGGGGGGAGTGTAGAGGGAGCTCTGTACTGTCAGGGGGAGTGTAGAGGGAGCTCTGTACTGTCAGGGGGAGTGTAGAGAGAGCTCTGTACTGTCAGGGGGAGTGTAGAGGGAGCTCTGTACTGCCAGGGGGAGTGGAGAGGGAGGTCTGTACTGTCAGGGAGAGTGTAGAGGGAGCTCTGTACTGTCAGGGGGAGTGTCGAGGGAGCTCTGTACTGTCAGGGAGAGTATAGAGGGAGCTCTGTACTGTCAGGGGGAGTGTAGAGGGAGCTCTGTACTGTCAGGGGGAGTGTAGAGGGAGCTCTGTACTGTCAGGGAGAGTATAGAGGGAGCTCTGTACTGTCAGGGGGAGTGTAGAGGGAGCTCTACTGTCAGGGGGAGTGTAGAGGGAGCACTGTACTGTCAGGGGGAGTATAGAGGGAGCTCTGTACTGTCAGGGGGAGAGTAGATGGAGCTCTGTACAGTCAGGGGGAGAGTAGATGGAGCTCTGTACTGTCAGGGGGAGTGTAGAGGGAGCTCTGTACTGTCAGGGAGAGTATAGAGGGAGCTCTGTACTGTCAGGGGGAGTGTAGAGGGAGCTCTACTGTCAGGGGGAGTGTAGAGGGAGCTCTGTACTGTCGGGGGGGGGGAGTGTAGAGGGAGCTCTGTACTGTCAGGGGGGAGTGTAGAGGGAGCTCTGTACTGTCAGGGGGAGTGGAGAGGGAGCTCTGTACTGTCGGGGGGGGGGAGTGTAGAGGGAGCTCTGTACTGTCAGGGGGAGTGGAGAGGGAGCTCTGTACTGTCAGTGGGGAGTGTAGAGGGAGCTCTGTACTGTCAGGGGGAGTGTAGAGGGAGCTCTGTACTGTCAGGGGGAGTGTAGAGGGAGCTCTGTACTGTCAGGGGGAGTATAGAGGGAGCTCTGTACTGTCAGGGGGAGTGAAGAGGGAGCTCTGTACTGTCAGGGGGTGTGTAGAGGGAGTTCAGTACTGTCAGGGGGAGTGTAGAGGGAGCTCTGTACTGTCAGGGAGAGTGTAGAGAGAGCTCTGTACTGTCAGGGGGGAGTCTAGCGGGAGCTCTGTACTGTCAGGGAAGTGTCGAGGGAGCTCTGTACTGTCAGGGGGGAGTGTAGAGGGAGCTCTGTACTGTCAGCTGGAGTGTAGAGGGAGCTCTGTACTGTCAGTGGGGAGTGTAGAGGGAGCTCTGTACTGTCAGGGGGAGTGTAGAGGGAGCTCTGTACTGTCAGGGGGAGTGTAGAGGGAGCTCTGTACTGTCAGGGGGAGTGTAGAGGGAGCTCTGTACTGTCAGGGAGAGTGTAGAGAGAGCTCTGTACTGTCAGGGGGGAGTCTAGCGGGAGCTCTGTACTGTCAGGGAGAGTGTCGAGGGAGCTCTGTACTGTCAGGAGGAGTGTCGAGGGAGCTCTGTACTGCCAGGGGGAGTGTAGAGGGAGCTCTGTACTGTCAGGGGGGAGTGTAGAGGGAGCTCTGTACAGTCAGGGGGAGAGTAGATGGAGCTCTGTACAGTCAGGGGGAGAGTAGATGGAGCTCTGTACTGTCAGGGGGAGTGTAGAGGGAGCTCTGTACTGTCAGGGAGAGTATAGAGGGAGCTCTGTACTGTCAGGGGGAGTGTAGAGGGAGCTCTACTGTCAGGGGGAGTGTAGAGGGAGCTCTGTACTGTCAGGGGGAGTGTCGAGGGAGTTCAGTACTGTCAGGGGGAGTGTAGAGGGAGCTCTGTACTGTCAGGGGGAGTGTAGAGGGAGCTCTGTACTGTCAGGGGGAGTGTCGAGGGAGCTCTGTTCTGTCGGGGGGGGGGAGTGTAGAGGGAGCTCTGTACTGTCAGGGGGGAGTGTAGAGGGAGCTCTGTACTGTCAGGGGGAGTGGAGAGGGAGCTCTGTACTGTCGGGGGGGGGGAGTGTAGAGGGAGCTCTGTACTGTCAGGGGGAGTGGAGAGGGAGCTCTGTACTGTCAGTGGGGAGTGTAGAGGGAGCTCTGTACTGTCAGGGGGAGTGTAGAGGGAGCTCTGTACTGTCAGGGGGAGTGTAGAGGGAGCTCTGTACTGTCAGGGGGAGTATAGAGGGAGCTCTGTACTGTCAGGGGGAGTGAAGAGGGAGCTCTGTACTGTCAGGGGGTGTGTAGAGGGAGTTCAGTACTGTCAGGGGGAGTGTAGAGGGAGCTCTGTACTGTCAGGGAGAGTGTAGAGAGAGCTCTGTACTGTCAGGGGGGAGTCTAGCGGGAGCTCTGTACTGTCAGGGAGAGTGTCGAGGGAGCTCTGTACTGTCAGGGGGGAGTGTAGAGGGAGCTCTGTACTGTCAGCTGGAGTGTAGAGGGAGCTCTGTACTGTCAGTGGGGAGTGTAGAGGGAGCTCTGTACTGTCAGGGGGAGTGTAGAGGGAGCTCTGTACTGTCAGGGGAGTGTAGAGGGAGCTCTGTACTGTCAGGGGGAGTGTAGAGGGAGCTCTGTACTGTCAGGGAGAGTGTAGAGAGAGCTCTGTACTGTCAGGGGGGAGTCTAGCGGGAGCTCTGTACTGTCAGGGAGAGTGTCGAGGGAGCTCTGTACTGTCAGGAGGAGTGTCGAGGGAGCTCTGTACTGCCAGGGGGAGTGTAGAGGGAGCTCTGTACTGTCAGGGGGGAGTGTAGAGGGAGCTCTGTACTGTCAGGGGGAGTGTAGAGGGAGCTCTGTACTGTCAGGGGGAGTGTAGAGGGAGTTCTGTACTGTCAGGGGGAGTGTAGAGGGAGCTCTGTACTGTCAGGGGGAGTGAAGAGGGAGCTCAGTACTGTCAGGGGGTGTGTAGAGGGAGCTCTGTACTGTCAGGGGGAGTGTAGAGGGAGCTCTACTGTCAGGGGGAGTGAAGAGGGAGCTCTGTACTGTCAGGGGGTGTGTCGAGGGAGTTCAGTACTGTCAGGGGGAGTGTAGAGGGAGCTCTGTACTGTCAGGGGGAGTGTAGAGGGAGCTCTGTACTGTCAGGGGGAGTGTCGAGGGAGCTCTGTACTGTCAGGGGGGGGGGAGTGTAGAGGGAGCTCTGTACTGTCAGGGGGGAGTGTAGAGGGAGCTCTGTACTGTCAGGGGGAGTGGAGAGGGAGCTCTGTACTGTCAGGGGGAGTGTAGAGGGAGCTCTGTACTGTCAGGGGGAGTGTAGAGGGAGCTCTGTACTGTCAGGGGGAGTATAGAGGGAGCTCTGTACTGTCAGGGGGAGTGAAGAGGGAGCTCTGTACTGTCAGGGGGTGTGTAGAGGGAGTTCAGTACTGTCAGGGGGAGTGTAGAGGGAGCTCTGTACTGTCAGGGAGAGTGTAGAGAGAGCTCTGTACTGTCAGGGGGGAGTCTAGCGGGAGCTCTGTACTGTCAGGGAGAGTGTCGAGGGAGCTCTGTACTGTCAGGGGGGAGTGTAGAGGGAGCTCTGTACTGTCAGGGGGAGTGTAGAGGGAGCTCTGTACTGTCAGTGGGGAGTGTAGAGGGAGCTCTGTACTGTCAGGGGGAGTGTAGAGGGAGCTCTGTACTGTCAGGGGGAGTGTAGAGGGAGCTCTGTACTGTCAGGGGGAGTGTAGAGGGAGCTCTGTACTGTCAGGGAGAGTGTAGAGGGAGCTCTGTACTGTCAGGGGGAGTGTAGAGGGAGCTCTGTACTGCCAGGGGGAGTGCAGAGGGAGCTCTGTACTGTCAGGGGGAGTGTAGAGGGAGCTCTGTACTGTCAGGGAGAGTGTAGAGGGAGCTCTGTACTGTCAGGGGGAGTGTAGAGGGAGCTCTGTACTGTCAGGGGGGAGTCTAGCGGGAGCTCTGTACTGTCAGGGAGAGTGTCGAGGGAGCTCTGTACTGTCAGGAGGAGTGTCGAGGGAGCTCTGTACTGCCAGGGGGAGTGTAGAGGGAGCTCTGTACTGTCAGGGGGGAGTGTAGAGGGAGCTCTGTACTGTCAGGGGGAGTGTAGAGGGAGCTCTGTACTGTCAGGGGGAGTGTAGAGGGAGCTCTGTACTGTCAGGGGGAGTGTAGAGGGAGTTCTGTACTGTCAGGGGGAGTGTAGAGGGAGTTCTGTACTGTCAGGGGGAGTGTAGAGGGAGCTCTGTACTGTCAGGGGGAGTGAAGAGGGAGCTCAGTACTGTCAGGGGGTGTGTAGAGGGAGCTCTGTACTGCCAGGGGGAGTGTAGAGGGAGCTCTGTACTGTCAGGAGGAGCATAGAGGGAGCTCTGTACTGTCAGGGGTTGTGTAGAGGGAGCTCTGTACTGTCAGGGGGAGTGCAGAGGGAGCTCTGTACTGTCAGGGGGAGCGTAGAGGGAGCTCTGTACTGTCAGGGGGAGTGTAGAGGGAGCTCTGTACTGTCAGGGGGGAGTGTAGAGGGAGCTCTGTACTGTCAGGGGGAGTGTAGAGGGAGCTCTGTACTGTCAGGGGGAGTGTAGAGGGAGTTCTGTACTGTCAGGGGGAGTGTAGAGGGAGTTCTGTACTGTCAGGGGGAGTGTAGAGGGAGCTCTGTACTGTCAGGGGGAGTGAAGAGGGAGCTCAGTACTGTCAGGGGGTGTGTAGAGGGAGCTCTGTACTGCCAGGGGGAGTGTAGAGGGAGCTCTGTACTGTCAGGAGGAGCATAGAGGGAGCTCTGTACTGTCAGGGGTTGTGTAGAGGGAGCTCTGTACTGTCAGGGGGAGTGCAGAGGGAGCTCTGTACTGTCAGGGGGAGCGTAGAGGGAGCTCTGTACTGTCAGGGGGAGTGTAGAGGGAGCTCTGTACTGTCAGGGGGGAGTGTAGAGGGAGCTCTGTACTGTCAGGGGGAGTGTAGAGGGAGCTCTGTACTGTCAGGAGGAGTGTAGAGGGAGCTCTATACTGTCAGGGGGAGTGTAGAGGGAGCTCTGTACTGTCAGGGGGAGTGTAGAGGGAGCTCTGTACTGTCAGGGGGAGTGTAGAGGGAGCTCTGTACTGTCAGGGGGAGTGTAGAGGGAGCTCTGTACTGTCAGGGGGAGTGTAGAGGGAGTTCTGTCCTGTCAGGGGGAGTGTAGAGGGAGCTCTGTACTGTCGGGGGGAGTGTAGAGGGAGGTCTGTACTGTCAGGGGGAGTGTAGGGGGAGCTCTGTACTGTCAGGGGGGGAGTGTAGAGGGAACTCTGTACTGTCAGGGAGAGTGTAGTGGGAGCTCTGTACTGTCAGGGCGGGAGCGTAGAGGGAGTTCTGTACTGTCAGGGGGAGTGTAGAGGGAGTTCTGTACTGTCAGGGGGAGTGTAGAGGGAGCTCTGTACTGTCAGGGGGTGTGTAGAGGGAGCTCTGTACTGCCAGGGGGTGTGTAGAGGGAGCTCTGTACTGTCAGGAGGAGCATAGAGGGAGCTCTGTACTGTCAGGGGGTGTGTAGAGGGAGCTCTGTACTGCCAGGGGGAGTGTAGAGGGAGCTCTGTACTGTCAGGGGGAGCATAGAGGGAGCTCTGTACTGTCAGGGGTTGTGTAGAGGGAGCTCTGTACTGTCAGGGGGAGTGCAGAGGGAGCTCTGTACTGTCAGGGGGAGCGTAGAGGGAGCTCTGTACTGTCAGGGGGAGTGTAGAGGGAGCTCTGTACTGTCAGGGGGGAGTGTAGAGGGAGCTCTGTACTGTCAGGGGGAGTGTAGAGGGAGCTCTGTACTGTCAGGAGGAGTGTAGAGGGAGCTCTATACTGTCAGGGGGAGTGTAGAGGGAGCTCTGTACTGTCAGGGGGAGTGTAGAGGGAGCTCTGTACTGTCAGGGGGAGTGTAGAGGGAGCTCTGTACTGTCAGGGGGAGTGTAGAGGGAGCTCTGTACTGTCAGGGGGAGTGTAGAGGGAGTTCTGTCCTGTCAGGGGGAGTGTAGAGGGAGCTCTGTACTGTCGGGGGGAGTGTAGAGGGAGGTCTGTACTGTCAGGGGGAGTGTAGGGGGAGCTCTGTACTGTCAGGGGGGGAGTGTAGAGGGAACTCTGTACTGTCAGGGAGAGTGTAGTGGGAGCTCTGTACTGTCAGGGGGAGTGTAGAGGGAGCTCTGTACTGTCAGGGGGAGTGTAGAGGGAGCTCTGTGCTGCCAGGGGGAGTGTAGAGGGAGCTCTGTACTGTCAGGGGGGAGTGTAGAAGGAGCTCTGTGCTGTCAGGGGGAGTGTAGAGCGAGCTCTGTGCTGTCAGGGGGAGTGTAGAGGGGGCTCTGTACTGTCAGGGGGTGTGTAGAGGGAGCTCTGTACTGTCAGGGGGGAGTGTAGAGGGAGCTCAGTACTGTCAGGGGGAGTGTAGAGGGAGCTCTGTACTGTCAGGGGGAGTGTAGAGGGAGCTCTGTACTGTCAGGGGGAGTGTAGAGGGAGCTCTGTACTGTCAGGGGGAGTGTAGAGGGAGCTCTGTACTGTCAGGGGGAGTATAGAAGGAACTCTGTACTGTCAGGGGGAGTGTAGATGGAGCTCTGTACTGTCAGGGGGGAGTGTAGAGGGAGCTCAGTACTGTCAGGGGGAGTGTAGAGGGAGCTCTGTACTGTCAGGGGGAGTGTAGAGGGAGCTCTGTACTGTCAGGGGGAGTGTAGAGGGAGCTCTGTACAGTCAGGGGGGAGTGTAGAGGGAACTCTGTACTGTCAGGGGGGAGTGTAGAGGGAGCTCTGTACTGTCAGGGGGAGTGTAGAGGGAGCTCTGTACTGTCAGGGGTAGTGTAGAGGGAGCTCTGTACTGTCAGGGGGAGTGTAGAGGGAGCTCTGTACTGTCAGGGGGAGTGTAGAGGGAGCTCTGTACTGTCAGGGGGAGTGTCGAGGGAGCTCTGTACTGTCAGGGGGAGTGTCGAGGGAGCTCTGTACTGTCAGGGGTAGTGTAGAGGGAGCTCTGTTCTGTCAGGGGGAGTGTAGAGGGAGCTCTGTACTGTCAGGGGGAGTGTAGAGGGAGGACATGGTGGGATTTTAACACCGAAGATTGCCACTTCGTGGGCCTGTGTAGTTGGGCTAGCACAGGGTCTGATGGGTGAATGGGGATTGGTGCGAGTTGGCACACGGGGCGGGGCAGTAAACCTTTGGAGTTTCCAGGGGGTAGACTGCGGGAGGGCAGCTGGGAGTGTGTTGGGGCAGTGGCTTCCGGAGGGAGTGAAGACACTGGGTAGGATGCAGATGATTATCCGAATTCTTGTTCCCGTTTCCCGCAGTGATCACCCTGCCGAGCACCTACCAGAGCCACGTGCGAGGTCTCTGTGGCAACTACGACGGGCGCAGGAACAATGAGTTCATGAAGCCGGACGGCACGGTGGTGAGGAGCGTCAATGTCTTCGGGAATAGCTGGCGGGTCCCGAGGAAACATGGACGCGAGCCACTGACGCCAAGATTGTACAAGTGAGTCAGACAGTTCCCAAATCCCGTTAGTAACAGGGGAGGTACTGCCTCCAAGCACCCAGAGTAACGCACCGTCGCACCGTGACATTCGATAGCATTCCCATCGCTGAATCCCCCACTATCAACATCCTGGGGGTTACCATTGATCAGAAACTGAACTGGACCCAGCCACATTAATACTGTGGCTCCCAGAGCAGGTCAGAGGCTGGGAATCCTGCGGAGAGCAACTCACCTCCTGACCCCCCCCCCCCCCCAAAGCCTGTCCACCATCTACACGGCACAAGTCAGGAGTGTGATGGGATACTATCCACTTGCCTGGATGAGCTCAGCTCCAACAACACTCAGGAAGCTCAACACCATCCAGGACAAAGCAGCCCCGCTTGATTGCTCCCCTCCCACAAACATTCACTCCCTCCCCCACCGACGCACAGCGGCAGCCGTGTGTACCGTCTACAAGATGCACGGCAGCAACTCACCAAGGCTCCTCAGGCAGCACCTTCCAAACCCACCACCTCTACCACCTAGAAGGACAAGAGCAGC